>NW_027150202.1:0-64478 GCF_031143425.1 Pleurodeles waltl | reverse complement strand
AACTTTTTTCATCCAAAAAGTGAAAAAATCCAAATTTCATCTTTTTTAGTCCCAAAAGTGAAAAAATCAAATTTCAATTTTTTTCTTCAAAAAAGTGACAAAGTCCCGTTCTGAGTGGGCACTTAGAAAAAATTTCTACTTTTTCATCCAAAAAGTGAAAATATCCAAATTAAATACATTTCTTCAAAAAAGTCGCACAGTCCCACTCTGAATGGGGACTTAGAAAAAATGTAAACATTTATCGTCCAAAAAGGGAAAGCATCCAAATTTTATTTTCTTCTGCAAAGAAGTGATAAACTCCCATTCTGACAAGGGCCTTAGAAGTTCTTTTGACTTTTTACAAAAGTTGAATTTTTTCTAAGTCCCATCTCATTATGAGGTGGGACTTAGAAGAATATTCAACTTTTGTCTAAGTTGACATGTGTTCCGCTTCCCATGTCAGAATGGGACATTTCGACTTATTGGATGGAAAGATAAACTTTTTTGATCCAAATAGTGAAAAAGTGAAAATTCATAGTTTATGTCAAAAATGTGACAAAGTCCCATTCTGAGTAGGGATTTGAAAAAATTTCACATTTTTCATCCAAAAGGTGAAAAAAATCCAAATTTCATCTTTTTAGTCCCAAAAGTGAAAAACAAATTTCAATATTTTTCTTCAAAAAAGTGACAAAGTCCCATTCTGAGTGGGCACTTAGAAAAAATTTCAACTTTTTTCATCCAAAAAGTGAAAAAATCCAAATTTCATCTTTTTAGTCCCAAAAGTGAAAAAATCAAATTTCAATTTTTTTCTTCAAAAAAGTGACAAAGTCCCATTCTGAGTGGGCACTTAGAAAAAATTTCTACTTTTTCATCCAAACAGTGAAAAAATCCAAATTGAATACATTTCTTTAAAAAAGTCGCAAAGTCCCACTCAGAATGGGGAATTAGAAAATGTTTTAACGTTTATAGTCCAAAAAGGGAAAGCATCCAAATTTAATTTTCTTCTGCAAAGAAGTGATAAACTCCCATTCTGACAAGGGCCTTAGAAGTTCTTTCGACTTTTTACAAAAGTTGAATTTTTTTCTAAGTCCCATCTCATTATGAGATGGGACTTAGAAAAATATTCAACTTTTGTCTAAGTTGACATGTGTTCCGCTTCCCATGTCAGAATGGGACATTTTGACTTATTGGATGGAAAGATAAACTTTTTTGATCCAAATAGTGAAAAATTGAAAATTCATACTTTTTGTCAAAAATGTGACAAAGTCCCATTCTGAGTAGGGATTTGAAAAAATTTCACATTTTTCATCCAAAAGGTGAAAAAAATCAAAATTTCATCTTTTTTAGTCCCAAAAGTGAAAAAATCAAATTTCAATTGTTTTCTTCAAAAAACTGACAAAGTCCCATTCTGAGTGGGCACTTAGAAAAAAATTCTACTTTTTCATCCAAACAGTGAAAAAATCCAAATTGAATACATTTCTTAAAAAAAGTCGCAAAGTCCCACTCAGAATGGGGAATTAGAAATTTTTTTAACGTTTATCGTCCAAAAAGGGAAAGCATCCAAATTTAATTTTCTTCTGCAAAGAAGTGATAAACTCCCATTCTGACAAGGGCCTTAGAAGTTCTTTCCACTTTTTACAAAAGTTGAATATTTTTCTAAGTCCCATCTCATTATGAGATGGGACTTAGAAAAATATTCAACTTTTGTCTAAGTTGACATGTGTTCCGCTTCCCATGTCAGAATGGGACATTTCGACTTATTGGATGGAAAGATAAACTTTTTTGATCCAAATAGTGAAAAAGTGAAAATTCGATAGTTTTTGTCAAAAATGTGACAAAGTCCCATTCTGGGTAGGGGTTTGAAAAAATTTCACATTTTTCATCCAAAAGGTGAAAAAAATCCAAATTTCATCTTTTTAGTCCCAAAAGTGAAAAAACAAATTTCAATATTTTTCTTCAAAAAAGTGACAAAGTCCCATTCGGAGTGGGCACTTAGAAAAAATTGCAACTTTTTTCATCCAAAAAGTGAAAAAATCCAAATTTCATCTTTTTTAGTCCCAAAAGTGAAAAAATCAAATTTCAATTTTTTTCTTCAAAAAAGTGACAAAGTCCCATTCTGAGTGGGCACTTAGAAAAAATTTCTACTTTTTCATCCAAAAAGTGAAAATATCCAAATTAAATACATTTCTTCAAAAAAGTCGCAAAGTCCCACTCTGAATGGGGACTTAGAAAAAATGTAAACATTTATCGTCCAAAAAGGGAAAGCATCCAAATTTTATTTTCTTCTGCAAAGAAGTGATAAACTCCCATTCTGACAAGGGCCTTAGAAGTTCTTTTGACTTTTTACAAAAGTTGAATTTTTTTCTAAGTCCCATCTCATTATGAGGTGGGACTTAGAAAAATATTCAACTTTTGTCTAAGTTGACATGTGTTCCGCTTCCCATGTCAGAATGGGACATTTCGACTTATTGGATGGAAAGATAAACTTATTTGATCCAAATAGTGAAAAAGTGAAAATTCATAGTTTTTGTCAAAAATGTGACAAAGTCCCATTATGAGTAGGGATTTGAAAAAATTTCACATTTTTCATCCAAAAGGTGAAAAAAATCAAAATTTCATCTTTTTAGTCCCAAAAGTGAAAAAACAAATTTCTATATTTTTCTTCAAAAAAGTGACAAAGTCCCATTCTGAGTGGGCACTTAGAAAAAATTTCTACTTTTTCATCCAAAAAGTGAAAAAATCCAAATTGAATACATTTCTTTAAAAAAGTCGCAAAGTCCCACTCAGAATGGGGAATTAGAAAAAATTTCAACATTTATCGTCCAAAAAGGGAAAGCATCCAAATTTAATTTTCTTCTGCAAAGAAGTGATAAACTCCCATTCTGACAAGGGCCTTAGATGTTCTTTTGACTTTTTACAAAAGTTGAATTTTTTTCTAAGTCCCATCTCATTATGAGATGGGACTTAGAAAAATATTCAACTTTTGTCTAAGTTGACATGTGTTCCGCTTCCCATGTCAGAATGGGACATTTCGACTTATTGGATGGAAAGATAAACTTTTTGATCCAAATAGTGAAAAAGTGAAAATTCATAGTTTATGTCAAAAATGTGACAAAGTCCCATTCTGAGTAGGGATTTGAAAACATTTCACATTCTTCATCCAAAAGGTGAAAAAAATCCAAATTTCATCTTTTTAGTCCCAAAAGTGAAAAAACAAATTTCAATATTTTTCTTCAAAAAAGTGACAAAGTCCCATTCTGAGTGGGCACTCAGAAAAAATTTCAACTTTTTTCATCCAAAAAGTGAAAAAATCCAAATTTCATCTTTTTTAGTCCCAAAAGTGAAGAATCAAATTTCAATTTTTTTTCTTCAAAAAAGTGACAAAGTCCCATTCTGAGTGGGCACTTAGAAAAAAATTCTACTTTTTCATCCAAAAAGTGAAAATATCCAAATTAAATACATTTCTTCAAAAAAGTCGCACAGTCCCACTCTGAATGGGGACTTAGAAAAAAATGTAAACATTTATCGTCCAAAAAGGGAAAGCATCCAAATTTTATTTTCTTCTGCAAAGAAGTGATAAACTCCCATTCTGACAAGGGCCTTAGAAGTTCTTTTGACTTTTTACAAAAGTTTAATTTTTTTCTAAGTCCCATCTCATTATGAGGTGGGGACTTAGAAAAATATTCAACTTTTGTCTAAGTTGACATGTGTTCCGCTTCCCATGTCAGAATGGGACATTTCGACTTATTGGATGGAAAGATAAACTTTTTTGATCCAAATAGTGAAAAAGTGAAAATTCATAGTTTATGTCAAAAATGTGACAAAGTCCCATTCTGAGTAGGGATTTGAAAAAATTTCACATTTTTCATCCAAAAGGTGAAACAAATCCAAATTTCATCTTTTTAGTCCCAAAAGTGAAAAAAACAAATTTCAATATTTTTCTTCAAAAAGTGACAAAGTCCCATTCTGAGTGGGCACTTAGAAAAAATTTCAACTTTTTTCATCCAAAAAGTGAAAAATCCAAATTTCATCTTTTTTAGTCCCAAAAGTGAAAAAATCAAATTTCAATTTTTTTCTTCAAAAAAGTGACAAAGTCCCATTCTGAGTGGGCACTTAGAAAAAATTTCTACTTTTTCATGCCAAAAAGTGAAAATATCCAAATTAAATACATTTCTTCAAAAAAGTCGCAAAGTCCCACTCTGAATGGGGACTTGGAAAAAAATTCAACATTTATCGTCCAAAAAGGGAAAGCATCCAAATTTAATTTTCTTCTGCAAAGAAGTGATAAACTCCCATTCTGACAAGGGCCTTAGAAGTTCTTTCGACTTTTTACAAAAGTTGAATTTTTTTCTAAGTCCCATCTCATTATGAGATGGGACTTAGAAAAATATTCAACTTTTGTCTAAGTTGACATGTGTTCCGCTTCCCATGTCAGAATGGGACATTTTGACTTATTGGATGGAAAGATAAACTTTTTTGATCCAAATAGTGAAAAAGTGAAAATTCATAGTTTTTGTCAAAAATGTGACAAAGTCCCATTCTGAGTAGGGATTTGAAAAAATTTCACATTTTTCATCCAAAAGGTGAAAAAAATCAAAATGTCATCATTTTTAGTCCCAAAAGTGAAAAAATCAAATTTCAATTGTTTTCTTCAAAAAACTGACAAAGTCCCATTCTGAGTGGGCACTTAGAAAAAATTCTACTTTTTCATCCAAACAGTGAAAAAATCCAAATTGAATACATTTCTTAAAAAAAAGTCGCAAAGTCCCACTCAGAATGGGGAATTAGAAATTTTTTTTAACGTTTATCGTCCAAAAAGGGAAAGCATCCAAATTTAATTTTCTTCTGCAAAGAAGTGATAAACTCCCATTCTGACAAGGGCCTTAGAAGTTCTTTCGACTTTTTACAAAAGTTGAATATTTTTCTAAGTCCCATCTCATTATGAGATGGGGACTTAGAAAAATATTCAACTTTTGTCTAAGTTGACATGTGTTCCGCTTCCCATGTCAGAATGGGACATTTCGACTTATTGGATGGAAAGATAAACTTTTTTGATCCAAATAGTGAAAAAGTGAAAATTCATAGTTTTTGTCAAAAATGTGACAAAGTCCCATTCTGGGTAGGGGTTTGAAAAAATTTCACATTTTTCATCCAAAAGGTGAAAAAAATCCAAATTTCATCTTTTTAGTCCCAAAAGTGAAAAAACAAATTTCAATATTTTTCTTCAAAAAAGTGACAAAGTCCCATTCGGAGTGGGCACTTAGAAAAAATTGCAACTTTTTTCATCCAAAAAGTGAAAAAATCCAAATTTCATCTTTTTTAGTCCCAAAAGTGAAAAAATCAAATTTCAATTTTTTTCTTCAAAAAAGTGACAAAGTCCCATTCTGAGTGGGCACTTAGAAAAAATTTCTACTTTTTCATCCAAAAAGTGAAAATATCCAAATTAAATACATTTCTTCAAAAAAGTCGCAAAGTCCCACTCTGAATGGGGACTTAGAAAAAATGTAAACATTTATCGTCCAAAAAGGGAAAGCATCCAAATTTTATTTTCTTCTGCAAAGAAGTGATAAACTCCCATTCTGACAAGGGCCTTAGAAGTTCTTTTGACTTTTTACAAAAGTTGAATTTTTTTTCTAAGTCCCATCTCATTATGAGGTGGGACTTAGAAAAATATTCAACTTTTGTCTAAGTTGACATGTGTTCCGCTTCCCATGTCAGAATGGGACATTTCGACTTATTGGATGGAAAGATAAACTTATTTGATCCAAATAGTGAAAAAGTGGAAAATTCATAGTTTTTGTCAAAAATGTGACAAAGTCCCATTATGAGTAGGGATTTGAAAAAATTTCACATTTTTCATCCAAAAGGTGAAAAAAATCAAAATTTCATCTTTTTAGTCCCAAAAGTGAAAAAACAAATTTCTATATTTTTCTTCAAAAAAGTGACAAAGTCCCATTCTGAGTGGGCACTTAGAAAAAATGTCTACTTTTTCATCCAAAAAGTGAAAAAATCCAAATTGAATACATTTCTTTAAAAAAGTCGCAAAGTCCCACTCAGAATGGGGAATTAGAAAAAATTTCAACATTTATCGTCCAAAAAGGGAAAGCATCCAAATTTAATTTTCTTCTGCAAAGAAGTGATAAACTCCCATTCTGACAAGGGCCTTAGATGTTCTTTTGACTTTTTACAAAAGTTGAATTTTTTTCTAAGTCCCATCTCATTATGAGATGGGACTTAGAAAAATATTCAACTTTTGTCTAAGTTGACATGTGTTCCGCTTCCCATGTCAGAATGGGACATTTCGACTTATTGGATGGAAAGATAAACTTTTTTGATCCAAATAGTGAAAAAGTGAAAATTCATAGTTTATGTCAAAAATGTGACAAAGTCCCATTCTGAGTAGGGATTTGAAAACATTTCACATTCTTCATCCAAAAGGTGAAAAAAATCCAAATTTCATCTTTTTAGTCCCAAAAGTGAAAAAACAAATTTCAATATTTTTCTTCAAAAAAGTGACAAAGTCCCATTCTGAGTGGGCACTCAGAAAAAATTTCAACTTTTTTCATCCAAAAAGTGAAAAAATCCAAATTTCATCTTTTTTAGTCCCAAAAGTGAAAAAATCAAATTTCAATTTTTTTTCTTCAAAAAAGTGACAAAGTCCCGTTCTGAGTGGGCACTTAGAAAAAATTTCTACTTTTTCATCCAAAAAGTGAAAATATCCAAATTAAATACATTTCTTCAAAAAAGTCGCAAAGTCCCACTCTGAATGGGGACTTGGAAAAAATTTCAACATTTATCGTCCAAAAAGGGAAAGCATCCAAATTTAATTTTCTTCTGCAAAGAAGTGATAAACTCCCATTCTGACAAGGGCCTTAGAAGTTCTTTCGACTTTTTACAAAAGTTGAATTTTTTTCTAAGTCCCATCTCATTATGAGATGGGACTTAGAAAAATATTCAACTTTTGTCTAAGTTGACATGTGTTCCGCTTCCCATGTCAGAATGGGACATTTTGACTTATTGGATGGAAAGATAAACTTTTTTGATCCAAATAGTGAAAAAAGTGAAAATTCATACTTTTTGTCAAAAATGTGACAAAGTCCCATTCTGAGTACGGATTTGAAAAAATTTCACATTTTTCATCCAAAAGGTGAAAAAAATCAAAATTTCATCTTTTTTAGTCCCAAAAGTGAAAAAATCAAATTTCAATTGTTTTCTTCAAAAAACTGACAAAGTCCCATTCTGAGTGGGCACTTAGAAAAAATTTCTACTTTTTCATCCAAACAGTGAAAAAATCCAATTGAATACATTTCTTAAAAAAAGTCGCAAAGTCCCACTCAGAATGGGGAATTAGAAAATGTTTTAACGTTTATAGTCCAAAAAGGGAAAGCATCCAAATTTAATTTTCTTCTGCAAAGAAGTGATAAACTCCCATTCTGACAAGGGCCTTAGAAGTTCTTTCGACTTTTTACAAAAGTTGAATTTTTTTCTAAGTCCCATCTCATTATGAGATGGGACTTAGAAAAATATTCAACTTTTGTCTAAGTTGACATGTGTTCCGCTTCCCATGTCAGAATGGGACATTTCGACTTATTGGATGGAAAGATAAACTTTTTTGATCCAAATAGTGAAAAAGTGAAAATTCATAGTTTTTGTCAAAAATGTGACAAAGTCCCATTCTGGGTAGGGGTTTGAAAAAATTTCACATTTTTCATCCAAAAGGTGAAAAAAATCCAAATTTCATCTTTTTAGTCCCAAAAGTGAAAAAACAAATTTCAATATTTTTCTTCAAAAAAGTGACAAAGTCCAATTCGGAGTGGGGCACTTAGAAAAAATTGCAACTTTTTTCATCCAAAAAGTGAAAAATTCCAAATTTCATCTTTTTTAGTCCCAAAAGTGAAAAAATGAAATTTCAATTTTTTTCTTCAAAAAAGTGACAAAGTCCCATTCTGAGTGGGCACTTAGAAAAAATTTCTACTTTTTCATCCAAAAAGTGAAAATATCCAAATTAAATACATTTCTTCAAAAAAGTCGCACAGTCCCACTCTGAATGGGGACTTAGAAAAAATGTAAACATTTATCGTCCAAAAAGGGAAAGCATCCAAATTTTATTTTCTTCTGCAAAGAAGTGATAAACTCCCATTCTGACAAGGGCCTTAGAAGTTCTTTTGACTTTTTACAAAAGTTGAATTTTTCTAAGTCCCATCTCATTATGAGGTGGGACTTAGAAAAATATTCAACTTTTGTCTAAGTTGACATGTGTTCCGCTTCCCATGTCAGAATGGGACATTTCGACTTATTGGATGGAAAGATAAACTTTTTTGATCCAAATAGTGAAAAAGTGAAAATTCATAGTTTATGTCAAAAATGTGACAAAGTCCCATTCTGAGTAGGGATTTGAAAACATTTCACATTCTTCATCCAAAAGGTGAAAAAAATCCAAATTTCATCTTTTTTAGTCCCAAAAGTGAAAAAAACAAATTTCAATATTTTTCTTCAAAAAAGTGACAAAGTCCCATTCTGAGTGGGCACTCAGAAAAAATTTCAACTTTTTTCATCCAAAAAGTGAAAAAATCCAAATTTCATCTTTTTTAGTCCCAAAAGTGAAGAATCAAATTTCAATTTTTTTCTTCAAAAAAGTGACAAAGTCCCATTCTGAGTGGGCACTTAGAAAAAAATTCTACTTTTTCATCCAAAAAGTGAAAATATCCAAATTAAATACATTTCTTCAAAAAAGTCGCACAGTCCCACTCTGAATGGGGACTTAGAAAAAATGTAAACATTTATCGTCCAAAAAGGGAAAGCATCCAAATTTTATTTTCTTCTGCAAAGAAGTGATAAACTCCCATTCTGACAAGGGCCTTAGATGTTCTTTTGACTTTTTACAAAAGTTGAATTTTTTTCTAAGTCCCATCTCATTATGAGATGGGACTTAGAAAAATATTCAACTTTTGTCTAAGTTGACATGTGTTCCGCTTCCCATGTCAGAATGGGACATTTCGACTTATTGGATGGAAAGATAAACTTTTTTGATCCAAATAGTGAAAAAGTGAAAATTCATAGTTTATGTCAAAAATGTGACAAAGTCCCATTCTGAGTAGGGATTTGAAAAAATTTCACATTTTTCATCCAAAAGGTGAAAAAAATCCAAATTTCATCTTTTTAGTCCCAAAAGTGAAAAAACAAATTTCAATATTTTTCTTCAAAAAAGTGACAAAGTCGGGCACTTAGAAAAAATTTCAACTTTTTTCATCCAAAAAGTGAAAAAATCCAAATTTCATCTTTTTTAGTCCCAAAAGTGAAAAAATCAAATTTCAATTTTTTTCTTCAAAAAAGTGACAAAGTCCCGTTCTGAGTGGGCACTTAGAAAAAATTTCTACTTTTTCATCCAAAAAGTGAAAATATCCAAATTAAATACATTTCTTCAAAAAAGTCGCAAAGTCCCACTCTGAATGGGGACTTGGAAAAAATTTCAACATTTATCGTCCAAAAAGGGAAAGCATCCAAATTTAATTTTCTTCTGCAAAGAAGTGATAAACTCCCATTCTGACAAGGGCCTTAGAAGTTCTTTCGACTTTTTACAAAAGTTGAATTTTTTTCTAAGTCCCATCTCATTATGAGATGGGACTTAGAAAAATATTCAACTTTTGTCTAAGTTGACATGTGTTCCGCTTCCCATGTCAGAATGGGACATTTTGACTTATTGGATGGAAAGATAAACTTTTTTGATCCAAATAGTGAAAAAGTGAAAATTCATACTTTTTGTCAAAAATGTGACAAAGTCCCATTCTGAGTAGGGATTTGAAAAAATTTCACATTTTTCATCCAAAAGGTGAAAAAAATCAAAATTTCATCTTTTTTAGTCCCAAAAGTGAAAAAATCAAATTTCAATTGTTTTCTTCAAAAAACTGACAAAGTCCCATTCTGAGTGGGCACTTAGAAAAAATTTCTACTTTTTCATCCAAAACAGTGAAAAAATCCAAATTGAATACATTTCTTAAAAAAAGTCGCAAAGTCCCACTCAGAATGGGGAATTAGAAAATGTTTTAACGTTTATAGTCCAAAAAGGGAAAGCATCCAAATTTAATTTTCTTCTGCAAAGAAGTGATAAACTCCCATTCTGACAAGGGCCTTAGAAGTTCTTTCGACTTTTTACAAAAGTTGAATTTTTTTCTAAGTCCCATCTCATTATGAGATGGGACTTAGAAAAATATTCAACTTTTGTCTAAGTTGACATGTGTTCCGCTTCCCATGTCAGAATGGGACATTTCGACTTATTGGATGGAAAGATAAACTTTTTTGATCCAAATAGTGAAAAAGTGAAAATTCATAGTTTTTGTCAAAAATGTGACAAAGTCCCATTCTGGGTAGGGGTTTGAAAAAATTTCACATTTTTCATCCAAAAGGTGAAAAAAATCCAAATTTCATCTTTTTAGTCCCAAAAGTGAAAAAACAAATTTCAATATTTTTCTTCAAAAAAGTGACAAAGTCCCATTCGGAGTGGGCACTTAGAAAAAATTGCAACTTTTTTCATCCAAAAAGTGAAAAAATTCCAAATTTCATCTTTTTTAGTCCCAAAAGTGAAAAAATGAAATTTCAATTTTTTTCTTCAAAAAAGTGACAAAGTCCCATTCTGAGTGGGCACTTAGAAAAAATTTCTACTTTTTCATCCAAAAAGTGAAAATATCCAAATTAAATACATTTCTTCAAAAAAGTCGCACAGTCCCACTCTGAATGGGGACTTAGAAAAAAATGTAAACATTTATCGTCCAAAAAGGGAAAGCATCCAAATTTTATTTTCTTCTGCAAAGAAGGTGATAAACTCCCATTCTGACAAGGGCCTTAGAAGTTCTTTTGACTTTTTACAAAAGTTGAATTTTTTCTAAGTCCCATCTCATTATGAGGGTGGGACTTAGAAAAATATTCAACTTTTGTCTAAGTTGACATGTGTTCCGCTTCCCATGTCAGAATGGGACATTTCGACTTATTGGATGGAAAGATAAACTTTTTTGATCCAAATAGTGAAAAAGTTGAAAATTCATAGTTTATGTCAAAAATGTGACAAAGTCCCATTCTGAGTAGGGATTTGAAAAAATTTCACATTTTTCATCCAAAAGGTGAAAAAAATCCAAATTTCATCTTTTTAGTCCCAAAAGTGAAAAAACAAATTTCAATATTTTTCTTCAAAAAAGTGACAAAGTCCCATTCTGAGTGGGCACTTAGAAAAAATTTCAACTTTTTTCATCCAAAAAGTGAAAAAATCCAAATTTCATCTTTTTAGTCCCAAAAGTGAAAAAATCAAATTTCAATTTTTTTCTTCAAAAAAGTGACAAAGTCCCATTCTGAGTGGGCACTTGAGAAAAAATTTCTACTTTTTCATCCCAAACAGTGAAAAAATCCAAATTGAATACATTTCTTAAAAAAAGTCGCAAAGTCCCACTCAGAATGGGGAATTAGAAAATGTTTTTAACGTTTATAGTCCAAAAAGGGAAAGCATCCAAATTTAATTTTCTTCTGCAAAGAAGTGATAAACTCCCATTCTGACAAGGGCCTTAGATGTTCTTTCGACTTTTTACAAAAGTTGAATTTTTTTCTAAGTCCCATCTCATTATGAGATGGGACTTAGAAAAATATTCAACTTTTGTCTAAGTTGACATGTGTTCCGCTTCCCATGTCAGAATGGGACATTTCGACTTATTGGATGGAAAGATAAACTTTTTTGATCCAAATAGTGAAAAAGTGAAAATTCATACTTTTTGTCAAAAATGTGACAAAGTCCCATTCTGAGTAGGGATTTGAAAAAATTTCACATTTTTCATCCAAAAGGTGAAAAAAATCCAAATTTCATCTTTTTAGTCCCAAAAGTGAAAAAACAAATTTCAATATTTTTCTTCAAAAAAGTGACAAAGTCCCATTCTGGGTGGGCACTTAGAAAAAATTTCAACTTTTTTCATCCAAAAAGTGAAAAAATCCAAATTTCATCTTTTTTAGTCCCAAAAGTGAAAAAATCAAATTTCAATTTTTTTCTTCAAAAAAGTGACAAAGTCCCGTTCTGAGTGGGCACTTAGAAAAAATTTCTACTTTTTCATCCAAAAAGTGAAAATATCCAAATTAAATACATTTCTTCAAAAAAGTCGCAAAGTCCCACTCTGAATGGGGGACTTGGAAAAAATTTCAACATTTATCGTCCAAAAAGGGAAAGCATCCAAATTTAATTTTCTTCTGCAAAGAAGTGATAAACTCCCATTCTGACAAGGGCCTTAGAAGTTCTTTCGACTTTTTACAAAAGTTGAATTTTTTTCTAAGTCCCATCTCATTATGAGATGGGACTTAGAAAAATATTCAACTTTTGTCTAAGTTGACATGTGTTCCGCTTCCCATGTCAGAATGGGACATTTTGACTTATTGGATGGAAAGATAAACTTTTTTGATCCAAATAGTGAAAAAGTGAAAATTCATACTTTTTGTCAAAAATGTGACAAAGTCCCATTCTGAGTACGGATTTGAAAAAATTTCACATTTTTCATCCAAAAGGTGAAAAAAAATCAAAATTTCATCTTTTTTAGTCCCAAAAGTGAAAAAATCAAATTTCAATTGTTTTCTTCAAAAAACTGACAAAGTCCCATTCTGAGTGGGCACTTAGAAAAAATTTCTACTTTTTCATCCAAACAGTGAAAAAATCCAAATTGAATACATTTCTTAAAAAAAGTCGCAAAGTCCCACTCAGAATGGGGAATTAGAAAATGTTTTAACGTTTATAGTCCAAAAAGGGAAAGCATCCAAATTTAATTTTCTTCTGCAAAGAAGTGATAAACTCCCATTCTGACAAGGGCCTTAGAAGTTCTTTCGACTTTTTACAAACAAGTTGAATTTTTTTCTAAGTCCCATCTCATTATGAGATGGGACTTAGAAAAATATTCAACTTTTGTCTAAGTTGACATGTGTTCCGCTTCCCATGTCAGAATGGGACATTTCGACTTATTGGATGGAAAGATAAACTTTTTTGATCCAAATAGTGAAAAAGTGAAAATTCATAGTTTTTGTCAAAAATGTGACAAAGTCCCATTCTGGGTAGGGGTTTGAAAAAATTTCACATTTTTCATCCAAAAGGTGAAAAAAATCCAAATTTCATCTTTTTAGTCCCAAAAGTGAAAAAACAAATTTCAATATTTTTCTTCAAAAAAGTGACAAAGTCCAATTCGGAGTGGGCACTTAGAAAAAATTGCAACTTTTTTCATCCAAAAAGTGAAAAATTCCAAATTTCATCTTTTTTAGTCCCAAAAGTGAAAAAATGAAATTTCAATTTTTTTCTTCAAAAAAGTGACAAAGTCCCATTCTGAGTGGGCACTTAGAAAAAATTTCTACTTTTTCATCCAAAAAGTGAAAATATCCAAATTAAATACATTTCTTCAAAAAAGTCGCACAGTCCCACTCTGAATGGGGACTTAGAAAAAATGTAAACATTTATCGTCCAAAAAGGGAAAGCATCCAAATTTTATTTTCTTCTGCAAAGAAGTGATAAACTCCCATTCTGACAAGGGCCTTAGAAGTTCTTTTGACTTTTTACAAAAGTTGAATTTTTTCTAAGTCCCATCTCATTATGAGGTGGGACTTAGAAAAATATTCAACTTTTGTCTAAGTTGACATGTGTTCCGCTTCCCATGTCAGAATGGGACATTTCGACTTATTGGATGGAAAGATAAACTTTTTTGATCCAAATAGTGAAAAAGTGAAAATTCATAGTTTATGTCAAAAATGTGACAAAGTCCCATTCTGAGTAGGGATTTGAAAACATTTCACATTCTTCATCCAAAAGGTGAAAAAAATCCAAATTTCATCTTTTTAGTCCCAAAAGTGAAAAAACAAATTTCAATATTTTTCTTCAAAAAAGTGACAAAGTCCCATTCTGAGTGGGCACTCAGAAAAAATTTCAACTTTTTTCATCCAAAAAGTGAAAAAATCCAAATTTCATCTTTTTTAGTCCCAAAAGTGAAGAATCAAATTTCAATTTTTTTCTTCAAAAAAGTGACAAAGTCCCATTCTGAGTGGGCACTTAGAAAAAAATTCTACTTTTTCATCCAAAAAGTGAAAATATCCAAATTAAATACATTTCTTCAAAAAAGTCGCACAGTCCCACTCTGAATGGGGACTTAGAAAAAATGTAAACATTTATCGTCCAAAAAGGGAAAGCATCCAAATTTTATTTTCTTCTGCAAAGAAGTGATAAACTCCCATTCTGACAAGGGCCTTAGATGTTCTTTTGACTTTTTACAAAAGTTGAATTTTTTTCTAAGTCCCATCTCATTATGAGATGGGACTTAGAAAAATATTCAACTTTTGTCTAAGTTGACATGTGTTCCGCTTCCCATGTCAGAATGGGACATTTCGACTTATTGGATGGAAAGATAAACTTTTTTGATCCAAATAGTGAAAAAGTGAAAATTCATAGTTTATGTCAAAAATGTGACAAAGTCCCATTCTGAGTAGGGATTTGAAAAAATTTCACATTTTTCATCCAAAAGGTGAAAAAAATCCAAATTTCATCTTTTTAGTCCCAAAAGTGAAAAAACAAATTTCAATATTTTTCTTCAAAAAAAGTGACAAAGTCCCATTCTGGGTGGGCACTTAGAAAAAATTTCAACTTTTTTCATCCAAAAAGTGAAAAAATCCAAATTTCATCTTTTTTAGTCCCAAAAGTGAAAAAATCAAATTTCAATTTTTTTCTTCAAAAAAGTGACAAAGTCCCGTTCTGAGTGGGCACTTAGAAAAAATTTCTACTTTTTCATCCAAAAAGTGAAAATATCCAAATTAAATACATTTCTTCAAAAAAGTCGCAAAGTCCCACTCTGAATGGGGACTTGGAAAAAATTTCAACATTTATCGTCCAAAAAGGGAAAGCATCCAAATTTAATTTTCTTCTGCAAAGAAGTGATAAACTCCCATTCTGACAAGGGCCTTAGAAGTTCTTTCGACTTTTTACAAAAGTTGAATTTTTTTCTAAGTCCCATCTCATTATGAGATGGGACTTAGAAAAATATTCAACTTTTGTCTAAGTTGACATGTGTTCCGCTTCCCATGTCAGAATGGGACATTTTGACTTATTGGATGGAAAGATAAACTTTTTTGATCCAAATAGTGAAAAAGTGAAAATTCATACTTTTTGTCAAAAATGTGACAAAGTCCCATTCTGAGTAGGGATTTGAAAAAATTTCACATTTTTCATCCAAAAGGTGAAAAAAATCAAAATTTCATCTTTTTTAGTCCCAAAAGTGAAAAAATCAAATTTCAATTGTTTTCTTCAAAAAACTGACAAAGTCCCATTCTGAGTGGGCACTTAGAAAAAATTTCTACTTTTTCATCCAAACAGTGAAAAAATCCAAATTGAATACATTTCTTAAAAAAAGTCGCAAAGTCCCACTCAGAATGGGGAATTAGAAAATGTTTTAACGTTTATAGTCCAAAAAGGGAAAGCATCCAAATTTAATTTTCTTCTGCAAAGAAGTGATAAACTCCCATTCTGACAAGGGCCTTAGAAGTTCTTTCGACTTTTTACAAAAGTTGAATTTTTTTCTAAGTCCCATCTCATTATGAGATGGGACTTAGAAAAATATTCAACTTTTGTCTAAGTTGACATGTGTTCCGCTTCCCATGTCAGAATGGGACATTTCGACTTATTGGATGGAAAGATAAACTTTTTTGATCCAAATAGTGAAAAAGTGAAAATTCATAGTTTTTGTCAAAAATGTGACAAAGTCCCATTCTGGGTAGGGGTTTGAAAAAATTTCACATTTTTCATCCAAAAGGTGAAAAAAATCCAAATTTCATCTTTTTAGTCCCAAAAGTGAAAAAACAAATTTCAATATTTTTCTTCAAAAAAGTGACAAAGTCCCATTCGGAGTGGGCACTTAGAAAAAATTGCAACTTTTTTCATCCAAAAAGTGAAAAATTCCAAATTTCATCTTTTTTAGTCCCAAAAGTGAAAAAATGAAATTTCAATTTTTTTCTTCAAAAAAGTGACAAAGTCCCATTCTGAGTGGGCACTTAGAAAAAATTTCTACTTTTTCATCCAAAAAGTGAAAATATCCAAATTAAATACATTTCTTCAAAAAAGTCGCACAGTCCCACTCTGAATGGGGACTTAGAAAAAATGTAAACATTTATCGTCCAAAAAGGGAAAGCATCCAAATTTTATTTTCTTCTGCAAAGAAGTGATAAACTCCCATTCTGACAAGGGCCTTAGAAGTTCTTTTGACTTTTTACAAAAGTTGAATTTTTTCTAAGTCCCATCTCATTATGAGGTGGGACTTAGAAAAATATTCAACTTTTGTCTAAGTTGACATGTGTTCCGCTTCCCATGTCAGAATGGGACATTTCGACTTATTGGATGGAAAGATAAACTTTTTTGATCCAAATAGTGAAAAAGTGAAAATTCATAGTTTATGTCAAAAATGTGACAAAGTCCCATTCTGAGTAGGGATTTGAAAAAATTTCACATTTTTCATCCAAAAGGTGAAAAAAATCCAAATTTCATCTTTTTAGTCCCAAAAGTGAAAAAACAAATTTCAATATTTTTCTTCAAAAAAGTGACAAAGTCCCATTCTGAGTGGGCACTTAGAAAAAATTTCAACTTTTTTCATCCAAAAAGTGAAAAAATCCAAATTTCATCTTTTTTAGTCCCAAAAGTGAAAAAATCAAATTTCAATTTTTTTCTTCAAAAAAGTGACAAAGTCCCATTCTGAGTGGGCACTTAGAAAAAATTTCTACTTTTTCATCCAAACAGTGAAAAAATCCAAATTGAATACATTTCTTAAAAAAAGTCGCAAAGTCCCACTCAGAATGGGGAATTAGAAAATGTTTTAACGTTTATAGTCCAAAAAGGGAAAGCATCCAAATTTAATTTTCTTCTGCAAAGAAGTGATAAACTCCCATTCTGACAAGGGCCTTAGAAGTTCTTTCGACTTTTTACAAAAGTTGAATTTTTTTCTAAGTCCCATCTCATTATGAGATGGGACTTAGAAAAATATTCAACTTTTGTCTAAGTTGACATGTGTTCCGCTTCCCATGTCAGAATGGGACATTTTGACTTATTGGATGGAAAGATAAAATTTTTTGATCCAAATAGTGAAAAAGTGAAAATTCATACTTTTTGTCAAAAATGTGACAAAGTCCCATTCTGAGTAGGGATTTGAAAAAATTTCACATTTTTCATCCAAAAGGTGAAAAAAATCAAAATTTCATCTTTTTTAGTCCCAAAAGTGAAAAAATCAAATTTCAATTGTTTTCTTCAAAAAACTGACAAAGTCCCATTCTGAGTGGGCACTTAGAAAAAAATTCTACTTTTTCATCCAAACAGTGAAAAAATCCAAATTGAATACATTTCTTAAAAAAAGTCGCAAAGTCCCACTCAGAATGGGGAATTAGAAATTTTTTTAACGTTTATCGTCCAAAAAGGGAAAGCATCCAAATTTAATTTTCTTCTGCAAAGAAGTGATAAACTCCCATTCTGACAAGGGCCTTAGAAGTTCTTTCCACTTTTTACAAAAGTTGAATATTTTTCTAAGTCCCATCTCATTATGAGATGGGACTTAGAAAAATATTCAACTTTTGTCTAAGTTGACATGTGTTCCGCTTCCCATGTCAGAATGGGACATTTCGACTTATTGGATGGAAAGATAAACTTTTTTGATCCAAATAGTGAAAAAGTGAAAATTCATAGTTTTTGTCAAAAATGTGACAAAGTCCCATTCTGGGTAGGGGTTTGAAAAAATTTCACATTTTTCATCCAAAAGGTGAAAAAAATCCAAATTTCATCTTTTTAGTCCCAAAAGTGAAAAAACAAATTTCAATATTTTTCTTCAAAAAAGTGACAAAGTCCCATTCGGAGTGGGCACTTAGAAAAAATTGCAACTTTTTTCATCCAAAAAGTGAAAAAATCCAAATTTCATCTTTTTTAGTCCCAAAAGTGAAAAAATCAAATTTCAATTTTTTTCTTCAAAAAAGTGACAAAGTCCCATTCTGAGTGGGCACTTAGAAAAAATTTCTACTTTTTCATCCAAAAAGTGAAAATATCCAAATTAAATACATTTCTTCAAAAAAGTCGCAAAGTCCCACTCTGAATGGGGACTTAGAAAAAATGTAAACATTTATCGTCCAAAAAGGGAAAGCATCCAAATTTTATTTTCTTCTGCAAAGAAGTGATAAACTCCCATTCTGACAAGGGCCTTAGAAGTTCTTTTGACTTTTTACAAAAGTTGAATTTTTTTCTAAGTCCCATCTCATTATGAGGTGGGACTTAGAAAAATATTCAACTTTTGTCTAAGTTGACATGTGTTCCGCTTCCCATGTCAGAATGGGACATTTCGACTTATTGGATGGAAAGATAAACTTATTTGATCCAAATAGTGAAAAAGTGAAAATTCATAGTTTTTGTCAAAAATGTGACAAAGTCCCATTATG
This sequence comes from Pleurodeles waltl, assembly GCF_031143425.1. Taxonomy (NCBI): domain Eukaryota; kingdom Metazoa; phylum Chordata; class Amphibia; order Caudata; family Salamandridae; genus Pleurodeles; species Pleurodeles waltl. The sequence continues at coordinate 46,046 of NW_027150202.1, read as the reverse complement.
AGTAGGGATTTGAAAAAATTTCACATTTTTCATCCAAAAGGTGAAAAAAATCAAAATTTCATCTTTTTAGTCCCAAAAGTGAAAAAACAAATTTCTATATTTTTCTTCAAAAAAGTGACAAAGTCCCATTCTGAGTGGGCACTTAGAAAAAATTTCTACTTTTTCATCCAAAAAGTGAAAAAATCCAAATTGAATACATTTCTTTAAAAAAGTCGCAAAGTCCCACTCAGAATGGGGAATTAGAAAAAATTTCAACATTTATCGTCCAAAAAGGGAAAGCATCCAAATTTAATTTTCTTCTGCAAAGAAGTGATAAACTCCCATTCTGACAAGGGCCTTAGATGTTCTTTTGACTTTTTACAAAAGTTGAATTTTTTTCTAAGTCCCATCTCATTATGAGATGGGACTTAGAAAAATATTCAACTTTTGTCTAAGTTGACATGTGTTCCGCTTCCCATGTCAGAATGGGACATTTCGACTTATTGGATGGAAAGATAAACTTTTTTGATCCAAATAGTGAAAAAGTGAAAATTCATAGTTTATGTCAAAAATGTGACAAAGTCCCATTCTGAGTAGGGATTTGAAAACATTTCACATTCTTCATCCAAAAGGTGAAAAAAATCCAAATTTCATCTTTTTAGTCCCAAAAGTGAAAAAACAAATTACAATATTTTTCTTCAAAAAAGTGACAAAGTCCCATTCTGAGTGGGCACTCAGAAAAAATTTCAACTTTTTTCATCCAAAAAGTGAAAAAATCCAAATTTCATCTTTTTTAGTCCCAAAAGTGAAGAATCAAATTTCAATTTTTTTCTTCAAAAAAGTGACAAAGTCCCATTCTGAGTGGGCACTTAGAAAAAAATTCTACTTTTTCATCCAAAAAGTGAAAATATCCAAATTAAATACATTTCTTCAAAAAAGTCGCACAGTCCCACTCTGAATGGGGACTTAGAAAAAATGTAAACATTTATCGTCCAAAAAGGGAAAGCATCCAAATTTTATTTTCTTCTGCAAAGAAGTGATAAACTCCCATTCTGACAAGGGCCTTAGAAGTTCTTTTGACTTTTTACAAAAGTTTAATTTTTTCTAAGTCCCATCTCATTATGAGGTGGGACTTAGAAAAATATTCAACTTTTGTCTAAGTTGACATGTGTTCCGCTTCCCATGTCAGAATGGGACATTTCGACTTATTGGATGGAAAGATAAACTTTTTTGATCCAAATAGTGAAAAAGTGAAAATTCATAGTTTATGTCAAAAATGTGACAAAGTCCCATTCTGAGTAGGGATTTGAAAAAATTTCACATTTTTCATCCAAAAGGTGAAAAAAATCCAAATTTCATCTTTTTAGTCCCAAAAGTGAAAAAACAAATTTCAATATTTTTCTTCAAAAAAGTGACAAAGTCCCATTCTGAGTGGGCACTTAGAAAAAATTTCAACTTTTTTCATCCAAAAAGTGAAAAAATCCAAATTTCATCTTTTTTAGTCCCAAAAGTGAAAAAATCAAATTTCAATTTTTTTCTTCAAAAAAGTGACAAAGTCCCATTCTGAGTGGGCACTTAGAAAAAATTTCTACTTTTTCATCCAAAAAGTGAAAATATCCAAATTAAATACATTTCTTCAAAAAAGTCGCAAAGTCCCACTCTGAATGGGGACTTGGAAAAAATTTCAACATTTATCGTCCAAAAAGGGAAAGCATCCAAATTTAATTTTCTTCTGCAAAGAAGTGATAAACTCCCATTCTGACAAGGGCCTTAGAAGTTCTTTCGACTTTTTACAAAAGTTGAATTTTTTTCTAAGTCCCATCTCATTATGAGATGGGACTTAGAAAAATATTCAACTTTTGTCTAAGTTGACATGTGTTCCGCTTCCCATGTCAGAATGGGACATTTTGACTTATTGGATGGAAAGATAAACTTTTTTGATCCAAATAGTGAAAAAGTGAAAATTCATAGTTTTAGTCAAAAATGTGACAAAGTCCCATTCTGAGTAGGGATTTGAAAAAATTTCACATTTTTCATCCAAAAGGTGAAAAAAATCAAAATGTCATCATTTTTAGTCCCAAAAGTGAAAAAATCAAATTTCAATTGTTTTCTTAAAAAAACTGACAAAGTCCCATTCTGAGTGGGCACTTAGAAAAAAATTCTACTTTTTCATCCAAACAGTGAAAAAATCCAAATTGAATACATTTCTTAAAAAAAGTCGCAAAGTCCCACTCAGAATGGGGAATTAGAAATTTTTTTAACGTTATCGTCCAAAAAGGGAAAGCATCCAAATTTAATTTTCTTCTGCAAAGAAGTGATAAACTCCCATTCTGACAAGGGCCTTAGAAGTTCTTTCGACTTTTTACAAAAGTTGAATATTTTTCTAAGTCCCATCTCATTATGAGATGGGACTTAGAAAAATATTCAACTTTTGTCTAAGTTGACATGTGTTCCGCTTCCCATGTCAGAATGGGACATTTCGACTTATTGGATGGAAAGATAAACTTTTTTGATCCAAATAGTGAAAAAGTGAAAATTCATAGTTTTTGTCAAAAATGTGACAAAGTCCCATTCTGGGTAGGGGTTTGAAAAAATTTCACATTTTTCATCCAAAAGGTGAAAAAAATCCAAATTTCATCTTTTTAGTCCCAAAAGTGAAAAAACAAATTTCAATATTTTTCTTCAAAAAAGTGACAAAGTCCCATTCGGAGTGGGCACTTAGAAAAAATTGCAACTTTTTTCATCCAAAAAGTGAAAAAATCCAAATTTCATCTTTTTTAGTCCCAAAAGTGAAAAATCAAATTTCAATTTTTTTCTTCAAAAAAGTGACAAAGTCCCATTCTGAGTGGGCACTTAGAAAAAAATTTCTACTTTTTCATCCAAAAAGTGAAAATATCCAAATTAAATACATTTCTTCAAAAAAGTCGCAAAGTCCCACTCTGAATGGGGACTTAGAAAAAATGTAAACATTTATCGTCCAAAAAGGGAAAGCATCCAAATTTTATTTTCTTCTGCAAAGAAGTGATAAACTCCCATTCTGACAAGGGCCTTAGAAGTTCTTTTGACTTTTTACAAAAGTTGAATTTTTTTCTAAGTCCCATCTCATTATGAGGTGGGACTTAGAAAAATATTCAACTTTTGTCTAAGTTGACATGTGTTCCGCTTCCCATGTCAGAATGGGACATTTCGACTTATTGGATGGAAAGATAAACTTATTTGATCCAAATAGTGAAAAAGTGAAAATTCATAGTTTTTGTCAAAAATGTGACAAAGTCCCATTATGAGTAGGGATTTGAAAAAATTTCACATTTTCATCCAAAAGGTGAAAAAAATCAAAATTTCATCTTTTTAGTCCCAAAAGTGAAAAAACAAATTTCTATATTTTTCTTCAAAAAAGTGACAAAGTCCCATTCTGAGTGGGCACTTAGAAAAAATTTCTACTTTTTCATCCAAAAAAGTGAAAAAATCCAAATTGAATACATTTCTTTAAAAAAGTCGCAAAGTCCCACTCAGAATGGGGAATTAGAAAAAATTTCAACATTTATCGTCCAAAAAGGGAAAGCATCCAAATTTAATTTTCTTCTGCAAAGAAGTGATAAACTCCCATTCTGACAAGGGCCTTAGATGTTCTTTTGACTTTTTACAAAAGTTGAATTTTTTTCTAAGTCCCATCTCATTATGAGATGGGACTTAGAAAAATATTCAACTTTTGTCTAAGTTGACATGTGTTCCGCTTCCCATGTCAGAATGGGACATTTCGACTTATTGGATGGAAAGATAAACTTTTTTGATCCAAATAGTGAAAAAGTGAAAATTCATAGTTTATGTCAAAAAATGTGACAAAGTCCCATTCTGGGTAGGGGTTTGAAAAAATTTCACATTTTTCATCCAAAAGGTGAAAAAAATCCAAATTTCATCTTTTTAGTCCCAAAAGTGAAAAACAAATTTCAATATTTTTCTTCAAAAAAGTGACAAAGTCCCATTCGGAGTGGGCACTTAGAAAAAATTGCAACTTTTTTCATCCAAAAAGTGAAAAAATCCAAATTTCATCTTTTTTAGTCCCAAAAGTGAAAAAATCAAATTTCAATTTTTTTCTTCAAAAAAGTGACAAAGTCCCATTCTGAGTGGGCACTTAGAAAAAATTTCTACTTTTTCATCCAAAAAGTGAAAATATCCAAATTAAATACATTTCTTCAAAAAAGTCGCAAAGTCCCACTCTGAATGGGGACTTAGAAAAAATGTAAACATTTATCGTCCAAAAAGGGAAAGCATCCAAATTTTATTTTCTTCTGCAAAGAAGTGATAAACTCCCATTCTGACAAGGGCCTTAGAAGTTCTTTCGACTTTTTACAAAAGTTGAATTTTTTTCTAAGTCCCATCTCATTATGAGATGGGACTTAGAAAAATATTCAACTTTTGTCTAAGTTGACATGTGTTCCGCTTCCCATGTCAGAATGGGACATTTTGACTTATTGGATGGAAAGATAAAATTTTTTGATCCAAATAGTGAAAAAGTGAAAATTCATACTTTTTGTCAAAAATGTGACAAAGTCCCATTCTGAGTAGGGATTTGAAAAAATTTCACATTTTTCATCCAAAAGGTGAAAAAAATCAAAATTTCATCTTTTTTAGTCCCAAAAGTGAAAAAATCAAATTTCAATTGTTTTCTTCAAAAAACTGACAAAGTCCCATTCTGAGTGGGCACTTAGAAAAAAATTCTACTTTTTCATCCAAACAGTGAAAAAATCCAAATTGAATACATTTCTTAAAAAAAGTCGCAAAGTCCCACTCAGAATGGGGAATTAGAAATTTTTTTAACGTTTATCGTCCAAAAAGGGAAAGCATCCAAATTTAATTTTCTTCTGCAAAGAAGTGATAAACTCCCATTCTGACAAGGGCCTTAGAAGTTCTTTCCACTTTTTACAAAAGTTGAATATTTTTCTAAGTCCCATCTCATTATGAGATGGGACTTAGAAAAATATTCAACTTTTGTCTAAGTTGACATGTGTTCCGCTTCCCATGTCAGAATGGGACATTTCGACTTATTGGATGGAAAGATAAACTTTTTTGATCCAAATAGTGAAAAAGTGAAAATTCATAGTTTTTGTCAAAAATGTGACAAAGTCCCATTCTGGGTAGGGGTTTGAAAAAATTTCACATTTTTCATCCAAAAGGTGAAAAAAAATCCAAATTTCATCTTTTTAGTCCCAAAAGTGAAAAAACAAATTTCAATATTTTTCTTCAAAAAAGTGACAAAGTCCCATTCGGAGTGGGCACTTAGAAAAAATTGCAACTTTTTTCATCCAAAAAGTGAAAAAATCCAAATTTCATCTTTTTTAGTCCCAAAAGTGAAAAAATCAAATTTCAATTTTTTTCTTCAAAAAAGTGACAAAGTCCCATTCTGAGTGGGCACTTAGAAAAAATTTCTACTTTTTCATCCAAAAAGTGAAAATATCCAAATTAAATACATTTCTTCAAAAAAGTCGCAAAGTCCCACTCTGAATGGGGACTTAGAAAAAATGTAAACATTTATCGTCCAAAAAGGGAAAGCATCCAAATTTTATTTTCTTCTGCAAAGAAGTGATAAACTCCCATTCTGACAAGGGCCTTAGAAGTTCTTTTGACTTTTTACAAAAGTTGAATTTTTTTCTAAGTCCCATCTCATTATGAGGTGGGACTTAGAAAAATATTCAACTTTTGTCTAAGTTGACATGTGTTCCGCTTCCCATGTCAGAATGGGACATTTCGACTTATTGGATGGAAAGATAAACTTATTTGATCCAAATAGTGAAAAAGTGAAAATTCATAGTTTTTGTCAAAAATGTGACAAAGTCCCATTATGAGTAGGGATTTGAAAAAATTTCACATTTTTCATCCAAAAGGTGAAAAAAATCAAAATTTCATCTTTTTAGTCCCAAAAGTGAAAAAACAAATTTCTATATTTTTCTTCAAAAAAGTGACAAAGTCCCATTCTGAGTGGGCACTTAGAAAAAAATTTCTACTTTTTCATCCAAAAAGTGAAAAAATCCAAATTGAATACATTTCTTTAAAAAAGTCGCAAAGTCCCACTCAGAATGGGGAATTAGAAAAAATTTCAACATTTATCGTCCAAAAAGGGAAAGCATCCAAATTTAATTTTCTTCTGCAAAGAAGTGATAAACTCCCATTCTGACAAGGGCCTTAGATGTTCTTTTGACTTTTTACAAAAGTTGAATTTTTTTCTAAGTCCCATCTCATTATGAGATGGGACTTAGAAAAATATTCAACTTTTGTCTAAGTTGACATGTGTTCCGCTTCCCATGTCAGAATGGGACATTTCGACTTATTGGATGGAAAGATAAACTTTTTTGATCCAAATAGTGAAAAAGTGAAAATTCATAGTTTATGTCAAAAATGTGACAAAGTCCCATTCTGAGTAGGGATTTGAAAACATTTCACATTCTTCATCCAAAAGGTGAAAAAAATCCAAATTTCATCTTTTTAGTCCCAAAAGTGAAAAAACAAATTACAATATTTTTCTTCAAAAAAGTGACAAAGTCCCATTCTGAGTGGGCACTCAGAAAAAATTTCAACTTTTTTCATCCAAAAAGTGAAAAAATCCAAATTTCATCTTTTTTAGTCCCAAAAGTGAAGAATCAAATTTCAATTTTTTTCTTCAAAAAAGTGACAAAGTCCCATTCTGAGTGGGCACTTAGAAAAAAATTCTACTTTTTCATCCAAAAAGTGAAAATATCCAAATTAAATACATTTCTTCAAAAAAGTCGCACAGTCCCACTCTGAATGGGGACTTAGAAAAAATGTAAACATTTATCGTCCAAAAAGGGAAAGCATCCAAATTTTATTTTCTTCTGCAAAGAAGTGATAAACTCCCATTCTGACAAGGGCCTTAGAAGTTCTTTTGACTTTTTACAAAAGTTTAATTTTTTCTAAGTCCCATCTCATTATGAGGTGGGACTTAGAAAAATATTCAACTTTTGTCTAAGTTGACATGTGTTCCGCTTCCCATGTCAGAATGGGACATTTCGACTTATTGGATGGAAAGATAAACTTTTTTGATCCAAATAGTGAAAAAGTGAAAATTCATAGTTTATGTCAAAAATGTGACAAAGTCCCATTCTGAGTAGGGATTTGAAAAAATTTCACATTTTTCATCCAAAAGGTGAAAAAAATCCAAATTTCATCTTTTTAGTCCCAAAAGTGAAAAAACAAATTTCAATATTTTTCTTCAAAAAAGTGACAAAGTCCCATTCTGAGTGGGCACTTAGAAAAAATTTCAACTTTTTTCATCCAAAAAGTGAAAAAATCCAAATTTCATCTTTTTTAGTCCCAAAAGTGAAAAAATCAAATTTCAATTTTTTTCTTCAAAAAAGTGACAAAGTCCCATTCTGAGTGGGCACTTAGAAAAAATTTCTACTTTTTCATCCAAAAAGTGAAAATATCCAAATTAAATACATTTCTTCAAAAAAGTCGCAAAGTCCCACTCTGAATGGGGACTTGGAAAAAATTTCAACATTTATCGTCCAAAAAGGGAAAGCATCCAAATTTAATTTTCTTCTGCAAAGAAGTGATAAACTCCCATTCTGACAAGGGCCTTAGAAGTTCTTTCGACTTTTTACAAAAGTTGAATTTTTTTCTAAGTCCCATCTCATTATGAGATGGGACTTAGAAAAATATTCAACTTTTGTCTAAGTTGACATGTGTTCCGCTTCCCATGTCAGAATGGGACATTTTGACTTATTGGATGGAAAGATAAACTTTTTTGATCCAAATAGTGAAAAAGTGAAAATTCATAGTTTTAGTCAAAAATGTGACAAAGTCCCATTCTGAGTAGGGATTTGAAAAAATTTCACATTTTTCATCCAAAAGGTGAAAAAAATCAAAATGTCATCATTTTTAGTCCCAAAAGTGAAAAAATCAAATTTCAATTGTTTTCTTAAAAAAACTGACAAAGTCCCATTCTGAGTGGGCACTTAGAAAAAAATTCTACTTTTTCATCCAAACAGTGAAAAAATCCAAATTGAATACATTTCTTAAAAAAAGTCGCAAAGTCCCACTCAGAATGGGGAATTAGAAATTTTTTTAACGTTTATCGTCCAAAAAGGGAAAGCATCCAAATTTAATTTTCTTCTGCAAAGAAGTGATAAACTCCCATTCTGACAAGGGCCTTAGAAGTTCTTTCGACTTTTTACAAAAGTTGAATATTTTTCTAAGTCCCATCTCATTATGAGATGGGACTTAGAAAAATATTCAACTTTTGTCTAAGTTGACATGTGTTCCGCTTCCCATGTCAGAATGGGACATTTCGACTTATTGGATGGAAAGATAAACTTTTTTGATCCAAATAGTGAAAAAGTGAAAATTCATAGTTTTTGTCAAAAATGTGACAAAGTCCCATTCTGGGTAGGGGTTTGAAAAAATTTCACATTTTTCATCCAAAAGGTGAAAAAAATCCAAATTTCATCTTTTTAGTCCCAAAAGTGAAAAAACAAATTTCAATATTTTTCTTCAAAAAAGTGACAAAGTCCCATTCGGAGTGGGCACTTAGAAAAAATTGCAACTTTTTTCATCCAAAAAGTGAAAAAATCCAAATTTCATCTTTTTTAGTCCCAAAAGTGAAAAAATCAAATTTCAATTTTTTTCTTCAAAAAAGTGACAAAGTCCCATTCTGAGTGGGCACTTAGAAAAAATTTCTACTTTTTCATCCAAAAAGTGAAAATATCCAAATTAAATACATTTCTTCAAAAAAGTCGCAAAGTCCCACTCTGAATGGGGACTTAGAAAAAATGTAAACATTTATCGTCCAAAAAGGGAAAGCATCCAAATTTTATTTTCTTCTGCAAAGAAGTGATAAACTCCCATTCTGACAAGGGCCTTAGAAGTTCTTTTGACTTTTTACAAAAGTTGAATTTTTTTCTAAGTCCCATCTCATTATGAGGTGGGACTTAGAAAAATATTCAACTTTTGTCTAAGTTGACATGTGTTCCGCTTCCCATGTCAGAATGGGACATTTCGACTTATTGGATGGAAAGATAAACTTATTTGATCCAAATAGTGAAAAAGTGAAAATTCATAGTTTTTGTCAAAAATGTGACAAAGTCCCATTATGAGTAGGGATTTGAAAAAATTTCACATTTTTCATCCAAAAGGTGAAAAAATCAAAATTTCATCTTTTTAGTCCCAAAAGTGAAAAAACAAATTTCTATATTTTTCTTCAAAAAAGTGACAAAGTCCCATTCTGAGTGGGCACTTAGAAAAAATTTCTACTTTTTCATCCAAAAAGTGAAAAAATCCAAATTGAATACATTTCTTTAAAAAAGTCGCAAAGTCCCACTCAGAATGGGGAATTAGAAAAAATTTCAACATTTATCGTCCAAAAAGGGAAAGCATCCAAATTTAATTTTCTTCTGCAAAGAAGTGATAAACTCCCATTCTGACAAGGGCCTTAGATGTTCTTTTGACTTTTTACAAAAGTTGAATTTTTTTCTAAGTCCCATCTCATTATGAGATGGGACTTAGAAAAATATTCAACTTTTGTCTAAGTTGACATGTGTTCCGCTTCCCATGTCAGAATGGGACATTTCGACTTATTGGATGGAAAGATAAACTTTTTTGATCCAAATAGTGAAAAAGTGAAAATTCATAGTTTATGTCAAAAATGTGACAAAGTCCCATTCTGGGTAGGGGTTTGAAAAAATTTCACATTTTTCATCCAAAAGGTGAAAAAAATCCAAATTTCATCTTTTTAGTCCCAAAAGTGAAAAAACAAATTTCAATATTTTTCTTCAAAAAAGTGACAAAGTCCCATTCGGAGTGGGCACTTAGAAAAAATTGCAACTTTTTTCATCCAAAAAGTGAAAAAATCCAAATTTCATCTTTTTTAGTCCCAAAAGTGAAAAAATCAAATTTCAATTTTTTTCTTCAAAAAAGTGACAAAGTCCCATTCTGAGTGGGCACTTAGAAAAAATTTCTACTTTTTCATCCAAAAAGTGAAAATATCCAAATTAAATACATTTCTTCAAAAAAGTCGCAAAGTCCCACTCTGAATGGGGACTTAGAAAAAATGTAAACATTTATCGTCCAAAAAGGGAAAGCATCCAAATTTTATTTTCTTCTGCAAAGAAGTGATAAACTCCCATTCTGACAAGGGCCTTAGAAGTTCTTTTGACTTTTTACAAAAGTTGAATTTTTTTCTAAGTCCCATCTCATTATGAGGTGGGACTTAGAAAAATATTCAACTTTTGTCTAAGTTGACATGTGTTCCGCTTCCCATGTCAGAATGGGACATTTCGACTTATTGGATGGAAAGATAAACTTATTTGATCCAAATAGTGAAAAAGTGAAAATTCATAGTTTTTGTCAAAAATGTGACAAAGTCCCATTATGAGTAGGGATTTGAAAAAATTTCACATTTTTCATCCAAAAGGTGAAAAAAATCAAAATTTCATCTTTTTAGTCCCAAAAGTGAAAAAACAAATTTCTATATTTTTCTTCAAAAAAGTGACAAAGTCCCATTCTGAGTGGGCACTTAGAAAAAATTTCTACTTTTTCATCCAAAAAGTGAAAAAATCCAAATTGAATACATTTCTTTAAAAAGTCGCAAAGTCCCACTCAGAATGGGGAATTAGAAAAAATTTCAACATTTATCGTCCAAAAAGGGAAAGCATCCAAATTTAATTTTCTTCTGCAAAGAAGTGATAAACTCCCATTCTGACAAGGGCCTTAGATGTTCTTTTGACTTTTTACAAAAGTTGAATTTTTTTCTAAGTCCCATCTCATTATGAGATGGGACTTAGAAAAATATTCAACTTTTGTCTAAGTTGACATGTGTTCCGCTTCCCATGTCAGAATGGGACATTTCGACTTATTGGATGGAAAGATAAACTTTTTTGATCCAAATAGTGAAAAAGTGAAAATTCATAGTTTATGTCAAAAATGTGACAAAGTCCCATTCTGAGTAGGGATTTGAAAACATTTCACATTCTTCATCCAAAAGGTGAAAAAAATCCAAATTTCATCTTTTTAGTCCCAAAAGTGAAAAAACAAATTTCAATATTTTTCTTCAAAAAAGTGACAAAGTCCCATTCTGAGTGGGCACTCAGAAAAAATTTCAACTTTTTTCATCCAAAAAGTGAAAAAATCCAAATTTCATCTTTTTTAGTCCCAAAAGTGAAGAATCAAATTTCAATTTTTTTCTTCAAAAAAGTGACAAAGTCCCATTCTGAGTGGGCACTTAGAAAAAAATTCTACTTTTTCATCCAAAAAGTGAAAATATCCAAATTAAATACATTTCTTCAAAAAGTCGCACAGTCCCACTCTGAATGGGGACTTAGAAAAAATGTAAACATTTATCGTCCAAAAAGGGAAAGCATCCAAATTTTATTTTCTTCTGCAAAGAAGTGATAAACTCCCATTCTGACAAGGGCCTTAGAAGTTCTTTTGACTTTTTACAAAAGTTTAATTTTTTTCTAAGTCCCATCTCATTATGAGGTGGGACTTAGAAAAATATTCAACTTTTGTCTAAGTTGACATGTGTTCCGCTTCCCATGTCAGAATGGGACATTTCGACTTATTGGATGGAAAGATAAACTTTTTTGATCCAAATAGTGAAAAAGTGAAAATTCATAGTTTATGTCAAAAATGTGACAAAGTCCCATTCTGAGTAGGGATTTGAAAAAATTTCACATTTTTCATCCAAAAGGTGAAAAAAATCCAAATTTCATCTTTTTAGTCCCAAAAGTGAAAAAACAAATTTCAATATTTTTCTTCAAAAAAGTGACAAAGTCCCATTCTTTCTGAGTGGGCACTTAGAAAAAAATTCAACTTTTTTCATCCAAAAAGTGAAAACATCCAAATTTCATCTTTTTGAGTCCCAAAAGTGAAAAAATCAAATTTCATTTTTTTTCTTCAAAAAAGTGACAAAGTCCCATTCTGAGTGGGCACTTAGAAAAAATTTATACTTTTTCATCCAAAAAGTGAAAAAATCCAAATTGAATACATTTCTTCAAAAAAGTCGCAAAGTCCCACTCTGAATGGGGACTTAGAATAAATTTCAACATTTATCGTCCAAAAAGCGAAAGCATCCAAATTTAATTTTCTTCTGCAAAGAAGTGATAAACTCCCATTCTGACAAGGGACTTAGAAGTTCTTTTGACTTTTTACAAAAGTTGAATTTTTTTCTAAGTCCCATCTCATTATGAGATGGGACTTAGAAAAATATTCAACTTTTGTCTAAGTTGACATGTGTTCCGCTTCCCATGTCAGAATGGGACATTTCGACTTATTGGATGGAAAGATAAACTTTTTTATCCAAATAGTGAAAAAGTGAACATTCATAGTTTTTGTCAAAAATCTGACAAAGTCCCATTCTGAGTAGGGATTTGAAAAAATTTCAAATTTTTCATCCAAAAGGTGAAAAAAATCCAAATTTCATCTTTATAGTCCCAAAAGTGAAAAAACAAATTTCAATATTTTTCTTCAAAAAAGTGACAAAGTCCCATTCTGAGTGGGCACGTAGAAAAAAATTCAACTTTTTTCATCCAAAAAGTGAAAAAATCAAAATTTCATCTTTTTTAGTCCCAAAAGTGAAAAAATCAAATTTCAATTTTTTTTTTCAAAAAAGTGACAAAGTCCCATTCTGAGTAAGCACTTAGAAAAAATTTATACTTTTTCATCCAAAAAGTGAAAAAATCCAAATTAAATACATTTCTTCAAAAAAGTCGCAAAGTCCCACTCTGAATGGGGACTTGGAAAAAATTTCAACATTTATCGTCCAAAAAGGGAAAGCATCCAAATTTAATTTTCTTCTGCAAAGAAGTGATAAACTCCCATTCTGACAAGGGACTTAGAAGTTCTTTTGACTTTTTACAAAAGTTGAATTTTTTTCTAAGTCCCATCTCATTATGAGATGGGACTTAGAAAAATATTCAACTTTTGTCTAAGTTGACCTGTGTTCCGCTTCCCATGTCAGAATGGGACATTTCGACTTATTGGATGGAAAGATAAACTTTTTTGATCCAAATAGTGAAAAAGTGAACATTCATAGTTTTTGTCAAAAATCTGACAAAGTCCCATTCTGAGTAGGGATTTGAAAAATTTTCACATTTTTCATCCAAAAGGTGAAAAAAATCCAAATTTCATCTTTATCGTCCCAAAAGTGAAAAAACAAATTTCAATATTTTTCCTCAAAAAAGTGACAAAGTCCCATTCTGAGTGGGCACTTAGAAATAAATTCAACTTTTTTCATCCAAAAAGTGAAAACATCCAAATTTCATCTTTTTGAGTGCCAAAAGTGAAAAAATAAAATTTCATTTTTTTTCTTCAAAAAAGTGACAAAGTCCCATTCTGAGTGGGCACGTAGAAAAAATTTCAACTTTTTTCATCCAAAAAGTGAAAAAATCAAAATTTCATCTTTTTTAGTCCCAAAAGTGAAAAAATCAAATTTCAATTTTTTTTTTCAAAAAAGTGACAAAGTCCCATTCTGAGTAAGCACTTAGAAAAAATTTCTACTTTTTCATCCAAAAAGTGAAAAAATCCAAATTAAATACATTTCTTCAAAAAAGTCGCAAAGTCCCACTCTGAATGGGGACTTGGAAAAAATTTCAACATTTATCGTCCAAAAAGTGAAAGCATCCAAATTTAATTTTCTTCTGCAAAGAAGTGATAAACTCCCATTCTGACAAGGGACTTAGAAGTTCTTTTGACTTTTTACAAAAGTTGAATTTTTTTCTAAGTCCCATCTCATTATGAGATGGGACTTAGAAAAATATTCAACTTTTGTCTAAGTTGACATGTGTTCCGCTTCCCATGTCAGAATGGGACATTTCGACTTATTGGATGGAAAGATAAACTTTTTTGATCCAAATAGTGAAAAAGTGAACATTCATAGTTTTTGTCAAAAATCTGACAAAGTCCCATTCTGAGTAGGGATTTGAAAAAAATTCACATTTTTCATCCAAAAGGTGAAAAAAATCCAAATTTCATCTTTATAGTCCCAAAAGTGAAAAAACAAATTTCAATATTTTTCTTCAAAAAAGTGACAAAGTCCCATTCTGAGTGGGCACTTAGAAAAAAATTAAACTTTTTTCATCCAAAAAGTGAAAACATCCAAATTTCATCTTTTTGAGTCCCAAAAGTGAAAAAATCTAATTTCATTTTTTTTCTTCAAAAAAGTGACAAAGTCCCATTCTGAGTAAGCACTTAGAAAAAATGTATACTTTTTCATCCAAAAAGTGAAAAAATCCAAATTGAATACATTTCTTCAAAAAAGTCGCAAAGTCCCACTCTGAATTGGGACTTAGAATAAATTTCAACATTTATCGTCCAAAAAGCGAAAGCATCCAAATTTAATTTTCTTCTGCAAAGAAGTGTTAAACTCCCATTCTGACAAGGGACTTAGAAGTTCTTTTGACTTTTTACAAAAGTTGAATTTTTTTCTAAGTCCCATCTCATTATGAGATGGGACTTAGAAAAATATTAAACTTTTGTCTAAGTTGACATGTGTTCCGCTTCCCATGTCAGAATGGGACATTTCGACTTATTGGATGGAAAGATAAACTTTTTTGATCCAAATAGTGAAAAAGTGAACATTCATAGTTTTTGTCAAAAATGTGACAAAGTCCCATTCTGAGTAGGGATTTGAAAAAATTTCACATTTTTCATCCAAAAGGTGAAAAAAAATCCAAATTTCATCTTTATAGTCCCAAAAGTGAAAAAACAAATTTCAATATTTTTCTTCAAAAAAGTGACAAAGTCCCATTCTGAGTGGGCACTTAGAAAAGAATTCAACTTTTTTCATCCAAAAAGTGAAAACATCCAAATTTCATCTTTTTGAGTCCCAAAAGTGAAAAAATCAAATTTCATTTTTTTTCTTCAAAAAAGTGACAAAGTCCCATTCTGAGTGGGCACTTAGAAAAAATTTCAACTTTTTTCATCCAAAAAGTGAAAAAATCCAAATTTCATCTTTTTTAGTCCCAAAAGTGAAAAAATCAAATTTCAATTTTTTTTTTCAAAAAAGTGACAAAGTCCCATTCTGAGTAAGCACTTAGAAACAATTTATACTTTTTCATCCAAAAAGTGAAAAAATCCAAATTGAATACATTTCTTCAAAAAAGTCGCAAAGTCCCACTCTGAATGGGGACTTAGAATAAATTTCAACATTTATCGTCCAAAAAGCGAAAGCATCCAAATTTAATTTTCTTCTGCAAAGAAGTGTTAAACTCCCATTCTGACAAGGGTCTTAGAAGTTCTTTTGACTTTTTACAAAAGTTTAATTTTTTTCTAAGTCCCATCTCATTATGAGATGGGACTTAGAAAAATATTAAACTTTTGTCTAAGTTGACATGTGTTCCGCTTCCCATGTCAGAATGGGACATTTCGACTTATTGGATGGAAAGATAAACTTTTTTGATCCAAATAGTGAAAAAGTGAACATTCATAGTTTTTGTCAAAAATCTGACAAAGTCCCATTCTGAGTAGGGATTTGAAAAAATTTCACATTTTTCATCCAAAAGGTGAAAAAAATCCAAATTTCATCTTTATAGTCCCAAAAGTGAAAAAACAAATTTCAATATTTTTCTTCAAAAAAGTGACAAAGTCCCATTCTGAGTGGGCACTTAGAAAAAAATTCAACTTTTTTCATCCAAAAAGTGAAAACATCCAAATTTCATCTTTTTGAGTCCCAAAAGTGAAAAAATCAAATTTCATTTTTTTTCTTCAAAAAAGTGACAAAGTCCCATTCTGAGTGGGCACTTAGAAAAAATTTCAACTTTTTTCATCCAAAAAGTGAAAAAATCCAAATTTCATCTTTTTTAGTCCCAAAAGTGAAAAAATCAAATTTCAATTTTTTTTTTCAAAAAAGTGACAAAGTCCCATTCTGAGTAAGCACTTAGAAACAATTTATACTTTTTCATCCAAAAAGTGAAAAAATCCAAATTGAATACATTTCTTCAAAAAAGTCGCAAAGTCCCACTCTGAATGGGGACTTACAATAAATTTCAACATTTATCGTCCAAAAAGCAAAAGCATCCAAATTTAATTTTCTTCTGCAAAGAAGTGATAAACTCCCATTCTGACAAGGGACTTAGAAGTTCTTTTGACTTTTTACAAAAGTTGAATTTTTTTCTAAGTCCCATCTCATTATGAGATGGGACTTAGAAAAATATTAAACTTTTGTCTAAGTTGACATGTGTTCCGCTTCCCATGTCAGAATGGGACATTTCGACTTATTGGATGGAAAGATAAACTTTTTTGATCCAAATAGTGAAAAAGTGAACATTCATAGTTTTTGTCAAAAATGTGACAAAGTCCCATTCTGAGTACGGATATGAAAAAATTTCACATTTTTCATCCAAAAAGTGAAAACATCCACATTTAATCTTTTTGAGTGCCAAAAGTGAAAAAATAAAATTTCATTTTTTTTCTTCAAAAAAGTGACAAAGTCCCATTCTGAGTGGGCACTTAGAAAAAATTTCAACTTTTTTCATCCAAAAAGTGAAAAAATCAAAATTTCATCTTTTTTAGTCCCAAAAGTGAAAAAATCAAATTTCAATTTTTTTTTTCAAAAAAGTGACAAAGTCCCATTCTGAGTAAGCACTTAGAAAAAATTTATACTTTTTCATCCAAAAAGTGAAAAAATCCAAATTGAATACATTTCTTCAAAAAAGTCGCAAAGTCCCACTCTGAATGTCACGTTGTAGATGCTCCTCAGACTCGGTGCGATGCAAATAAGGGTCCGCCTCCTGACACCACCAAGTCACCTATATAAACCTCGGTGCATTGGAGTAATCGGGTGGGGGAAGGAAGGGGAAGGAACAGCAGGGACGGGATATCTGTAAAGAGAGGAATACACAGTGTTAATATCACATTGCCTGTCTACTCTCGCAATGTCTCGCTAAAGTACCTGCCCATAACTCATGAGGGCAGAACTAATCCAACACCTATCTGTGCTCCATCTGAATCATAGATGGACGCCCCAAGCCAACAATTAATACCAATGATCTCTAATGGGTTGCTCAACACCCACTTTTATACAAGATAGTCACGAAATAATGAGGAGACAGAAACGAAGAGAAAGGGAATAAAATTAACGATGATAAGAACCTATCTCGTAGTCCTTTCTATGACTCAGTTAATCCACTAAGCCCCATGTCATAGTCACGCAATTTGTAGGAATAACCCGGTGTTATTTCATTACGTATTGAAAAGAAAAATCGTCCCGGCAGTTCAATTCCCGCAAAAATAAACATTAACCCCCTGTCGTAGCCAAACATATAATGTTCTCTGGCCCCAAGGATAATCGTTCGTGCTTTATTGGTAACTCAAACAAAAGACCGCCGTGCTTCAGAAGTTACCAGTGTCCTTGTCGAACTGTAAAATGAAAGGCGAGGGATTTCGGCACCAAATCGTCTCACCGCTTACCACCTCTCCTTCGTGGCAGGTTCCCCTGGGAAAAAAACTCGACACTCGGGAAGGTCCCAGGCTCCACGGAAAACCGGAGGAGGAATTAAACCTCCTAAGCAAACAACTCAACCTCGGAAACGCCGTCAGCAAGAGCCCTCGTTGTCCATCCGACTGGTTTCTAGGAAACGAATAACGCACATTACTTCCTGTATGTGCTTGCTTTTTAAGCGACCTCTTCCCCTCTAGGCGTCATGGGATATGTAGTCCAAAAGGACTATGTTATCCCGATCGGCAATGTAGGCGCCGTGGCTAACACCTGACAGTACGCCCGCCTCCAAAGCGCCTCCTAGGACCAGGTTTAGAGGGATGACGGGCATGAAACAGCCGTACTGCCCTAGGGGCATGGACATTGCTTTCCGGCTCCCATGAATCGTCCTCAGCATTGTACCCTTTCCATGAAACCAAGTACCACAGCTTACCCCCCCGTCGTTTGGAATCCAACACTCTGCGCACCTCGTACTCCAGCTGCCCATCTCTGACCACCGGAGGCACCGCCTGCCGGGTCGCTGAAAGAGCCGGTTTCAAAAGGCTGCAATGAAATACCGGATGGATCCTTAAGGAAGCAGGTAAGTTGAGACGGTAAGCCACAGGATTTATCTGGCGTAACACCTCATAGGGACCAATGTAATGAGGATGAAAGACGCTACGCATCTTGAAGCGTATATACTTGGTGGAAAGCCACACTCTATCGCCTGGCTGATATGCCGGCCCCTCACGCCGATGTTCATCACCCCACTTTTTATACTGTTCTTTGGCCTTCTCCAGATTGAGCCGTATCTTCTTTTGCACGGATTGGAGATTCTTAATCATGGCATGAACCGTAGGTTGATCCGTGACTTCCCTAGGTATGTTTATGGGCAACATTTCCGCGTGGAACCCCGTGTTAGCACGAAAACGAGATTCTCGTATCGAGCTATGCCAAGCATTGTTGTATGATAGTTCTGCCAGCCATAGCAACGAAACCCAGGATTCGTGAGCGTCCTTTGCATAGCACCTCAGATATTTTTTCAGGGTTTGATTGAGGCGCTCCGTCTGGCCATCGGTTTGTGGGTGGAAACTGGTGGACAGTGCGGATTCAATGCGCAGCACCTTGCACCACATACGCCAAAACCTAGCAACAAACTGGGGGCCTCTGTCCGAAATAATGGTTCTCGGTAGACCATGTAACCGCACCACTTGAGACAAAATTAGATGGGCGGTTTGACTGGCTGTAGGCAGATTTCTACAAGGGAGAAAATGACCCATCTTGGTAAGGCTGTCGATTACCACCATGATAGCGTTGTACCCCTGATCCATTGGTAATCCTACCACAAAATCCACGCTAATGGTTTGCCATGGTTTATCCGGAGTGGGCAAAGGTATCAGTCTGCCCTGGCTCTTCGCGTTTTCTCCCTTGGCCCGTGCACATATCTCACACCGAGCCACCCAGGCCGCAACGTCTTTAGCCCAACCTTCCCACCTGAAATGTCGTTGAACTATTTGCGCCGTTTTGGTGTAACCAGGATGACCAGCCGTTACCGCATCATGACACCAATTAAAGGCTTGCACTCGGAGTTCACGTGTTGGCAAATACAAACGATTACCTTGCAACGGTATTCCATGCTTAAGGGTACGGTCCTGACTTAACTCCGCCCATTTCTTCCACTGAGCAGCAGACTTATGCTTAGAAACCTTTTCTAAGAAATGGGAGATATGAAGGGCACAAAGCACTCTTTCAGGTTTGATGATTGCTTCCTCAGGTCTTGAAGCGATGGTTCTCACGTCCTCTTGTCGAGACAGTGAATCTGCCTTGCGATTGTCAACCCCAGGACGGAAGGTCACCACAAACTCGTATTCTGAAAAAAACAGCATCCACCTCATTTGCCGCTGGGTAAGTTGTCTTGCCTCCTTCATATACTGCAGATTTCGGTGATCAGTATATACCGTGACCGGGTGTTGAGCTCCCCATAGGTAGTGTCGCCATTCCTGGAATGCCTTTTTGATGGCTAACAATTCCTTTTCTGCCACCGTATAGTTAAGTTCCGCAGCCGATAGTTTCCTAGATAAAAACGCAACAGGATGAAGCTGTCCGGTGGTTTTGTTTCTTTGTGATAACACGGCCCCTATCGCTATATCCGAGGCATCCGCTTCGACGATAAAAGGGGCATCCGGCTGTGGATGTTGAAGTATAGGTGCGGAGCAGAAGGCCTGTTTCAAAAAGCAAAAGGCCTCCTCTGCTTCCTCTGACCAAACAAAAGACACCCCCTTTCTTAGTAACCTTGTTATAGGTGACACAATGTGAGAAAAATGAAAGATGAATCTTCTATAGTAATTGGAAAACCCAAGGAAGCATTGCACGTCTCTCACACTAGTGGGTACTGGCCACTCCTGAACAGCCTGTATTTTTCTTGTCGACATGCAAAACCCTTCAGGGCTTAAATCCACCCCCAAGAACTCAACCTTCCGGACATGGAACTCGCATTTGCTCAGTTGCAAAAAAGACTATGCTGTCGCAATGCTAGGAGTACTAAGGAAACATGGTCAAAGTGGCACTCCAGGGATGTGGAATACACCAGAATGTCATCTATATAAACGATCACGAAACGGTCTACGTATTCCTTGAGAACATCGTTCAGAAAATACTGGAATGCCGCCGGGGCGTTACACAACCCGAACGGCATTACCAAGTACTCAAACAGACCATAACGGGTTTTGAATGCCGTTTTCCACTCGTCCCCTTCGCGGATTCTGACCAGATGGTAAGCTCCCTTCAGGTCCAACCTTGTATAGATTACCGCCTCTTTCACCTGTTCCAATAACACAGGAATGAGAGGAAGAGGGTATCTATTCCTCACTGTATTCTTGTTCAGCATTCGATAATCGATGCAGGTTCTCAACTCTTTATTAGCTTTAGCTATGAAAAAGAGTGGAGAGGCTGCCGGAGAACAAGATGGTCTAATGAACCCGATCTCCAGGAAGTGATCCAAGTATTTTCTCAAATGCTTGGTTTCTGGGTCTGATAGAGCATATACCCTACAGGAAGGAAGGAGAGCTCCAGGAATCAGATCTATCTTACAATCATATACACGATGGGGTGGCAATGTCTCAGCCTGACCTTCGTCGAACACATCCTTGAACTCGGCATAAACAGAGGGCAATATCACTGTTTTCTCCATCACTGTGGCCAACTGTAACCCTTGAGCCAATGCTAACATGGGGGATTCGTCATACAAGAAGCAGATATTCTCACACCTCGAGGACTGAAAACTAACCGTCTTGGTTTGCCAATCTATAACAGGATTGTGTTTTCTTAACCAGGGCATTCCTAAAATAATTTCATACTGAGGAGCCTCTATTATATCCAGTCTAATTCTTTCTTTATGTTCCGGAGATACCCCATTGAAGATCAACCCAACGTCCTCAGTATGTTCTGTAAGGGGCCCAGATTTCAGCGGTGTACCATCAACCGCCAACACTATTTCGGGGTCCTTTCTCGGAATGCTAGGAAGTCCCAATCTCCTAACCACCCCTGCATCTATGAAATTTCCCGTGGCTCCGGAGTCTATCATCGCCCATACTGGAAACTTTTGTTCTTTGGACACCAGCTCCACTGCTAACAAAAGGTGGGACGCTTTTTCCTCCTGTGGAAAAAGGGCTAAGGAAGTTAACCGTAACACCGGTTGGGGTTCTATAACGGGCAATTCCTCTTTCTCCGATGTTTTTCCTGCCGTAACCGCTGCCTTTTGAGTGGGGGAGTAGGAGAATCTCTTACGTGGTTTCTGGGGACACTCTCTTACATAATGACCCTTCCTGCTGCAATACATGCACAACCCCTGTACCCTCCTACTCTCCTTCTCGGACTTCGACAAGGGTGCCCTAACGGCTCCCACGTCCATAGGCTCCCCACCTATATCAATGGGAGTAGAAACAGATCGCACTTCCCTTTCTGGAATGCCTGGTCGCCTATCCCCCGCTCTACGCTCTCCCCTTCTTTCTGCTAATCTGTGATTCAATCTCAGGGTAAGATTCACAAGATCTGTACAAGTGGAAGGCTGCGGGTCTATTTGAGCGAGTATATCCTTCATGTCGTCTCGTAAACCTTGATAATAGAGAGACATTCTCTTCTCCTCTGGCCACCCTGATTCTGCCACCAATCTATTAAAGGTCGTGAGATAAGAGACCAGATCAGACCTCCCCTGTCTCAACTCCAGTAATTCCCTGTCAGCACTAAAAGTGGTTGTTCTATGATCAAACACCCTCTCGAAAGCCGTCCGAAAGGCATTCCAGTCCGATAACAAGGGGTCATCGTTCCTGACTAATGGTACGGCCCAATTGGCTGCGTCTCCCGAGAGATAAGAAATAGCGAACATTACCCTGGAAAGGTTAGAGGGAAAAGACGCGGGTCTACAAGAGAATTGTAGAGACAACTGAGTTAGAAAGGCCTGAACTTTCCTGGGGTCCCCTGAATACCATTCCGGGCTGGCCAAAGGGATAGGAGGGGAGACATTCACGGTTACCTGTGGTGTGGATGCTGAAGCATCGAAGGGATTCCTAGTAAGCCTTTCTACCTTTTCCTTTAACGCTGCTGCCTCCACCCTAGAATTAGCCACTTCTTGTTGCACTACAACTAACGCCTGTAATACATCATCCATGGACGCCATCTTTGTATCACACCGAGCGGGAGGAGCGTTATTCGTGGGTGCGTTATTCTGTCACGTTGTAGATGCTCCTCAGACTCGGTGCGATGCAAATAAGGGTCCGCCTCCTGACACCACCAAGTCACCTATATAAACCACGGTGCATTGGAGTAATCGGGTGGGGGAAGGAAGGGGAAGGAACAGCAGGGACGGGATATCTGTAAAGAGAGGAATACACAGTGTTAATATCACATTGCCTGTCTACTCTCGCAATGTCTCGCTAAAGTACCTGCCCATAACTCATGAGGGCAGAACTAATCCAACACCTATCTGTGCTCCATCTGAATCATAGATGGACGCCCCAAGCCAACAATTAATACCAATGATCTCTAATGGGTTGCTCAACACCCACTTTTATACAAGATAGTCACGAAATAATGAGGAGACAGAAACGAAGAGAAAGGGAATAAAATTAACGATGATAAGAACCTATCTCGTAGTCCTTTCTATGACTCAGTTAATCCACTAAGCCCCATGTCATAGTCACGCAATTTGTAGGAATAACCCGGTGTTATTTCATTACGTATTGAAAAGAAAAATCGTCCCGGCAGTTCAATTCCCGCAAAAATAAACATTAACCCCCTGTCGTAGCCAAACATATAATGTTCTCTGGCCCCAAGGATAATCGTTCGTGCTTTATTGGTAACTCAAACAAAAGACCGCCGTGCTTCAGAAGTTACCAGTGTCCTTGTCGAACTGTAAAATGAAAGGCGAGGGATTCCGGCACCAAATCGTCTCACCGCTTACCACCTCTCCTTCGTGGCAGGTTCCCCTGGGAAAAAAACTCGACACTCGGGAAGGTCCCAGGCTCCACGGAAAACCGGAGGAGGAATTAAACCTCCTAAGCAAACAACTCAACCTCGGAAACGCCGTCAGCAAGAGCCCTCGTTGTCCATCCGACTGGTTTCTAGGAAACGAATAACGCACATTACTTCCTGTATGTGCTTGCTTTTTAAGCGACCTCTTCCCCTCTAGGCGTCATGGGATATGTAGTCCAAAAGGACTATGTTATCCCGATCGGCAATGTAGGCGCCGTGGCTAACACCTGACAGTACGCCCGCCTCCAAAGCGCCTCCTAGGACCAGGTTTAGAGGGATGACGGGCATGAAACAGCTGTACTGCCCTAGGGGCATGGACATTGCTTTCCGGCTCCCATGAATCGTCCTCAGCATTGTACCCCTTCCATGAAACCAAGTACCACAGCTTACCCCCCCGTCGTTTGGAATCCAACACTCTGCGCACCTCGTACTCCAGCTGCCCATCTCTGACCACCGGAGGCACCGCCTGCCGGGTCGCTGAAAGAGCCGGTTTCAAAAGGCTGCAATGAAATACCGGATGGATCCTTAAGGAAGCAGGTAAGTTGAGACGGTAAGCCACAGGGTTTATCTGGCGTAACACCTCATAGGGACCAATGTAACGAGGATGAAAGACGCTACGCATCTTGAAGCGTATATACTTGGTGGAAAGCCACACTCTATCGCCTGGCTGATATGCCGGCCCCTCACGCCGATGTTCATCACCCCACTTTTTATACTGTTCTTTGGCCTTCTCCAGATTAAGCCGTATCTTCTTTTGCACGGATTGGAGATTCTTAATCATGGCATGAACCGTAGGTTGATCCGTGACTTCCCTAGGTATGTTTATGGGCAACATTTCCGCGTGGAACCCCGTGTTAGCACGAAAACGAGATTCTCGTATCGAGCTATGCCAAGCATTGTTGTATGATAGTTCTGCCAGCCATAGCAACGAAACCCAGGATTCGTGAGCGTCCTTTGCATAGCACCTCAGATATTTTTTCAGGGTTTGATTGAGGCGCTCCGTCTGGCCATCGGTTTGTGGGTGGAAACTGGTGGACAGTGCGGATTCAATGCGCAGCACCTTGCACCACATACGCCAAAACCTAGCAACAAACTGGGGGCCTCTGTCCGAAATAATGGTTCTCGGTAGACCATGTAACCGCACCACTTGAGACAAAATTAGATGGGCGGTTTGACTGGCTGTAGGCAGATTTCTACAAGGGAGAAAATGACCCATCTTGGTAAGGCTGTCGATTACCACCATGATAGCGTTGTACCCCTGATCCATTGGTAATCCTACCACAAAATCCACGCTAATGGTTTGCCATGGTTTATCCGGAGTGGGCAAAGGTATCAGTCTGCCCTGGCTCTTCGCGTTTTCTCCCTTGGCCCGTGCACATATCTCACACCGAGCCACCCAGGCCGCAACGTCTTTAGCCCAACCTTCCCACCTGAAATGTCGTTGAACTATTTGCGCCGTTTTGGTGTAACCAGGATGACCAGCCGTTACCGCATCATGACACCAATTAAAGGCTTGCACTCGGAGTTCACGTGTTGGCAAATACAAACGATTACCTTGCAACGGTATTCCATGCTTAAGGGTACGGTCCTGACTTAACTCCGCCCATTTCTTCCACTGAGCAGCAGACTTATGCTTAGAAACCTTTTCTAAGAAATGGGAGATATGAAGGGCACAAAGCACTCTTTCAGGTTTGATGATTGCTTCCTCAGGTCTTGAAGCGATGGTTCTCACGTCCTCTTGTCGAGACAGTGAATCTGCCTTGCGATTGTCAACCCCAGGACGGAAGGTCACCACAAACTCGTATTCTGAAAAAAACAGCATCCACCTCATTTGCCGCTGGGTAAGTTGTCTTGCCTCCTTCATATACTGCAGATTTCGGTGATCAGTATATACCGTGACCGGGTGTTGAGCTCCCCATAGGTAGTGTCGCCATTCCTGGAATGCCTTTTTGATGGCTAACAATTCCTTTTCTGCCACCGTATAGTTAAGTTCCGCAGCCGATAGTTTCCTAGATAAAAACGCAACAGGATGAAGCTGTCCGGTGGTTTTGTTTCTTTGTGATAACACGGCCCCTATCGCTATATCCGAGGCATCCGCTTCGACGATAAAAGGGGCATCCGGCTGTGGATGTTGAAGTATAGGTGCGGAGCAGAAGGCCTGTTTCAAAAAGCAAAAGGCCTCCTCTGCTTCCTCTGACCAAACAAAAGACACCCCCTTTCTTAGTAACCTTGTTATAGGTGACACAATGTGAGAAAAATGAAAGATGAATCTTCTATAGTAATTGGAAAACCCAAGGAAGCATTGCACGTCTCTCACACTAGTGGGTACTGGCCACTCCTGAACAGCCTGTATTTTTCTTGTCGACATGCAAAACCCTTCAGGGCTTAAATCCACCCCCAAGAACTCAACCTTCCGGACATGGAACTCGCATTTGCTCAGTTGCAAAAAAGACTATGCTGTCGCAATGCTAGGAGTACTAAGGAAACATGGTCAAAGTGGCGCTCCAGGGATGTGGAATACACCAGAATGTCATCTATATAAACGATCACGAAACGGTCTACGTATTCCTTGAGAACATCGTTCAGAAAATACTGGAATGCCGCCGGGGCGTTACACAACCCGAACGGCATTACCAAGTACTCAAACAGACCATAACGGGTTTTGAATGCCGTTTTCCACTCGTCCCCTTCGCGGATTCTGACCAGATGGTAAGCTCCCTTCAGGTCCAACCTTGTATAGATTACCGCCTCTTTCACCTGTTCCAATAACACAGGAATGAGAGGAAGAGGGTATCTATTCCTCACTGTATTCTTGTTCAGCATTCGATAATCGATGCAGGTTCTCAACTCTTTATTAGCTTTAGCTATGAAAAAGAGTGGAGAGGCTGCCGGAGAACAAGATGGTCTAATGAACCCGATCTCCAGGAAGTGATCCAAGTATTTTCTCAAATGCTTGGTTTCTGGGTCTGATAGAGCATATACCCTACAGGAAGGAAGGAGAGCTCCAGGAATCAGATCTATCTTACAATCATATACACGATGGGGTGGCAATGTCTCAGCCTGACCTTCGTCGAACACATCCTTGAACTCGGCATAAACAGAGGGCAATATCACTGTTTTCTCCATCACTGTGGCCAACTGTAACCCTTGAGCCAATGCTAACATGGGGGATTCGTCATACAAGAAGCAGATATTTTCACACCTCGAGGACTGAAAACTAACCGTCTTGGTTTGCCAATCTATAACAGGATTGTGTTTTCTTAACCAGGGCATTCCTAAAATAATTTCATACTGAGGAGCCTCTATTATATCCAGTCTAATTCTTTCTTTATGTTCCGGAGATACCCCATTGAAGATCAACCCAACGTCCTCAGTATGTTCTGTAAGGGGCCCAGATTTCAGCGGTGTACCATCAACCGCCAACACTATTTCGGGGTCCTTTCTCGGAATGCTAGGAAGTCCCAATCTCCTAACCACCCCTGCATCTATGAAATTTCCCGTGGCTCCGGAGTCTATCATCGCCCATACTGGAAACTTTTGTTCTTTGGACACCAGCTCCACTGCTAACAAAAGGTGGGACGCTTTTTCCTCCTGTGGAAAAAGGGCTAAGGAAGTTAACCGTAACACCGGTTGGGGTTCTATAACGGGCAATTCCTCTTTCTCCGATGTTTTTCCTGCCGTAACCGCTGCCTTTTGAGTGGGGGAGTAGGAGAATCTCTTACGTGGTTTCTGGGGACACTCTCTTACATAATGACCCTTCCTGCCGCAATACATGCACAACCCCTGTACCCTCCTACTCTCCTTCTCGGACTTCGACAAGGGTGCCCTAACGGCTCCCACGTCCATAGGCTCCCCACCTATATCATTGGGAGTAGAAACAGATCGCACTTCCCTTTCTGGAATGCCTGGTCGCCTATCCCCCGCTCTACGCTCTCCCCTTCTTTCTGCTAATCTGTGATTCAGTCTCAGGGTAAGATTCACAAGATCTGTACAAGTGGAAGGCTGCGGGTCTATTTGAGCGAGTATATCCTTCATGTCGTCTCGTAAACCTTGATAATAGAGAGACATTCTCTTCTCCTCTGGCCACCCTGATTCTGCCACCAATCTATTAAAGGTCGTGAGATAAGAGACCAGATCAGACCTCCCCTGTCTCAACTCCAGTAATTCCCTGTCAGCACTAAAAGTGGTTGTTCTATGATCAAACACCCTCTCGAAAGCCGTCCGAAAGGCATTCCAGTCCGATAACAAGGGGTCATCGTTCCTGACTAATGGTACGGCCCAATTGGCTGCGTCTCCCGAGAGATAAGAAATAGCGAACATTACCCTGGAAAGGTTAGAGGGAAAAGACGCGGGTCTACAAGAGAATTGTAGAGACAACTGAGTTAGAAAGGCCTGAACTTTCCTGGGGTCCCCTGAATACCGTTCCGGGCTGGCCAAAGGGATAGGAGGGGAGACATTCACGGTTACCTGTGGTGTGGATGCTGAAGCATCGAAGGGATTCCTAGTAAGCCTTTCTACCTTTTCCTTTAACGCTGCTGCCTCCACCCTAGAATTAGCCACTTCTTGTTGCACTACAACTAACGCCTGTAATACATCATCCATAGACGCCATCTTTGTATCACACCGAGCGGGAGGAGCGTTATTCGTGGGTGCGTTATTCTGTCACGTTGTAGATGCTCCTCAGACTCGGTGCGATGCAAATAAGGGTCCGCCTCCTGACACCACCAAGTCACCTATATAAACCACGGTGCATTGGAGTAATCGGGTGGGGGAAGGAAGGGGAAGGAACAGCAGGGACGGGATATCTGTAAAGAGAGGAATACACAGTGTTAATATCACATTGCCTGTCTACTCTCGCAATGTCTCGCTAAAGTACCTGCCCATAACTCATGAGGGCAGAACTAATCCAACACCTATCTGTGCTCCATCTGAATCATAGATGGACGCCCCAAGCCAACAATTAATACCAATGATCTCTAATGGGTTGCTCAACACCCACTTTTATACAAGATAGTCACGAAATAATGAGGAGACAGAAACGAAGAGAAAGGGAATAAAATTAACGATGATAAGAACCTATCTCGTAGTCCTTTCTATGACTCAGTTAATCCACTAAGCCCCATGTCATAGTCACGCAATTTGTAGGAATAACCCGGTGTTATTTCATTACGTATTGAAAAGAAAAATCGTCCCGGCAGTTCAATTCCCGCAAAAATAAACATTAACCCCCTGTCGTAGCCAAACATATAATGTTCTCTGGCCCCAAGGATAATCGTTTGTGCTTTATTGGTAACTCAAACAAAAGACCGCCGTGCTTCAGAAGTTACCAGTGTCCTTGTCGAACTGTAAAATGAAAGGCGAGGGATTCCGGCACCAAATCGTCTCACCGCTTACCACCTCTCCTTCGTGGCAGGTTCCCCTGGGAAAAAAACTCGACACTCGGGAAGGTCCCAGGCTCCACGGAAAACCGGAGGAGGAATTAAACCTCCTAAGCAAACAACTCAACCTCGGAAACGCCGTCAGCAAGAGCCCTCGTTGTCCATCCGACTGGTTTCTAGGAAACGAATAACGCACATTACTTCCTGTATGTGCTTGCTTTTTAAGCGACCTCTTCCCCTCTAGGCGTCATGGGATATGTAGTCCAAAAGGACTATGTTATCCCGATCGGCAATGTAGGCGCCGTGGCTAACACCTGACACTGAATGGGGACTTAGAATAAATTTCAACATTTATCGTCCAAAAAGCAAAAGCATCCAAATTTAATTTTCTTCTGCAAAGAAGTGATAAACTCCCATTCTGACAAGGGACTTAGAAGTTCTTTTGACTTTTTACAAAAGTTGAATTTTTTTCTAAGTCCCATCTCATTATGAGATGGGACTTAGAAAAATATTCAACTTTTGTCTAAGTTGACATGTGTTCCGCTTCCCATGTCAGAATGGGACATTTCGACTTATTGGATGGAAAGATAAACTTTTTTGATCCAAATAGTGAAAAAGTGAACATTCATAGTTTTTGTCAAAAATCTGACAAAGTCCCATTCTGAGTAGGGATTTGAAAAAATTTCACATTTTTCATCCAAAAGGTGAAAAAAATCCAAATTTCATCTTTATAGTCCCAAAAGTGAAAAAACAAATTTCAATATTTTTCTTCAAAAAAGTGACAAAGTCCCATTCTGAGTGGGCACTTAGAAAAAAATTCAACTTTTTTCATCCAAAAAGTGAAAACATCCAAATTTCATCTTTTTGAGTCCCAAAAGTGAAAAAATCAAATTTCATTTTTTTTCTTCAAAAAAGTGACAAAGTCCCATTCTGAGTGGGCACTTAGAAAAAATTTCAACTTTTTTCATCCAAAAAGTGAAAAAATCCAAATTTCATCTTTTTTAGTCCCAAAAGTGAAAAAATCAAATTTCAATTTTTTTTTTCAAAAAAGTGACAAAGTCCCATTCTGAGTAAGCACTTAGAAACAATTTATACTTTTTCATCCAAAAAGTGAAAAAATCCAAATTGAATACATTTCTTCAAAAAAGTCGCAAAGTCCCACTCTGAATGGGGACTTAGAATAAATTTCAACATTTATCGTCCAAAAAGCAAAAGCATCCAAATTTAATTTTCTTCTGCAAAGAAGTGATAAACTCCCATTCTGACAAGGGACTTAGAAGTTCTTTTGACTTTTTACAAAAGTTGAATTTTTTTCTAAGTCCCATCTCATTATGAGATGGGACTTAGAAAAATATTAAACTTTTGTCTAAGTTGACATGTGTTCCGCTTCCCATGTCAGAATGGGACATTTCGACTTATTGGATGGAAAGATAAACTTTTTTGATCCAAATAGTGAAAAAGTGAACATTCACAGTTTTTGTCAAAAATCTGACAAAGTCCCATTCTGAGTAGGGATTTGAAAAAATTTCACATTTTTCATCCAAAAGGTGAAAAAAATCCAAATTTCATCTTTATAGTCCCAAAAGTGAAAAAACTAATTTCAATATTTTTCTTCAAAAAAGTGACAAAGTCCCATTCTGAGTGGGCACTTAGAAATAAATTCAACTTTTTTCATCCAAAAAGTGAAAACATCCAAATTTCATCTTTTTGAGTGCCAAAAGTGAAAAAATAAAATTTCATTTTTTTTCTTCAAAAAAGTGACAAAGTCCCATTCTGAGTGGGCACTTAGAAAAAATTTCAACTTTTTTCATCCAAAAAGTGAAAAAATCAAAATTTCATCTTTTTTAGTCCCAAAAGTGAAAAAATCAAATTTCAATTTTTTTTTTCAAAAAAGTGACAAAGTCCCATTCTGAGTAAGCACTTAGAAAAAATTTATACATTTTCATCCAAAAAGTGAAAAAATCCAAATTGAATACATTTCTTCAAAAAAGTCGCAAAGTCCCACTCTGAATGGGGACTTAGAAAAAATTTCAACATTTATCGTCCAAAAAGGGAAAGCATCCAAATTTAATTTTCTTCTGCAAAGAAGTGATAAACTCCCATTCTGACAAGGGACTTAGAAGTTCTTTTGACTTTTTACAAAAGTTGAATTTTTTTCTAAGTCCCATCTCATTATGAGATGGGACTTAGAAAAATATTCAACTTTTGTCTAAGTTGACATGTGTTCCGCTTCCCATGTCAGAATGGGACATTTCGACTTATTGGATGGAAAGATAAACTTTTTTGATCCAAATAGTGAAAAAGTGAACATTCATAGTTTTTGTCAAAAATCTGACAAAGTCCCATTCTGAGTAGGGATTTGAAAAAATTTCACATTTTTCATCCAAAAGGTGAAAAAAATCAAAATTTCATCTTTATAGTCCCAAAAGTGAAAAAACAAATTTTAATATTTTTCTTCAAAAAAGTGACAAAGTCCCATTCTGAGTGGGCACGTAGAAAAAATTTCAACTTTTTTCATCCAAAAAGTGAAAAAATCAAAATTTCATCTTTTTTAGTCCCAAAAGTGAAAAAATCAAATTTCAATTTTTTTTTTCAAAAAAGTGACAAAGTCCCATTCTGAGTAAGCACTTAGAAAAAATTTCTACTTTTTCATCCAAAAAGTGAAAAAATCCAAATTAAATACATTTCTTCAAAAAAGTCGCAAAGTCCCACTCTGAATGGGGACTTAGAAAAAATTTCAACATTTATCGTCCAAAAAGGGAAAGCATCCAAATTTAATTTTCTTCTGCAAAGAAGTGATAAACTCCCATTCTGACAAGGGACTTAGAAGTTCTTTTGACTTTTTACAAAAGTTTAATTTTTTTCTAAGTCCCATCTCATTATGAGATGGGACTTAGAAAAATATTCAACTTTTGTCTAAGTTGACATGTGTTCCGCTTCCCATGTCAGAATGGGACATTTCGACTTATTGGATGGAAAGATAAACTTTTTTATCCAAATAGTGAAAAAGTGAACATTCATAGTTTTTGTCAAAAATCTGACAAAGTCCCATTCTGAGTAGGGATTTGAAAAAATTTCACTTTTTTCATCCAAAAGGTGAAAAAAATCCAAATTTCATCTTTATAGTCCCAAAAGTGAAAAAACAAATTTCAATATTTTTCTTCAAAAAAGTGACAAAGTCCCATTCTGAGTGGGCAAGTAGAAAAAAATTCAACTTTTTTCATCCAAAAAGTGAAAAAATCAAAATTTCATCTTTTTTAGTCCCAAAAGTGAAAAAATCAAATTTCAATTTTTTTTTTCAAAAAAGTGACAAAGTCCCATTCTGAGTAAGCACTTAGAAAAAATTTCTACTTTTTCATCCAAAAAGTGAAAAAATCCAAATTAAATACATTTCTTCAAAAAAGTCGCAAAGTCCCACTCTGAATGGGGACTTAGAAAAAATTTCAACATTTATCGTCCAAAAAGGGAAAGCATCCAAATTTAATTTTCTTCTGCAAAGAAGTGATAAACTCCCATTCTGACAAGGGACTTAGAAGTTCTTTTGACTTTTTACAAAAGTTGAATTTTTTTCTAAGTCCCATCTCATTATGAGATGGGACTTAGAAAAATATTCAACTTTTGTCTAAGTTGACATGTGTTCCGCTTCCCATGTCAGAATGGGACATTTCGACTTATTGGATGGAAAGATAAACTTTTTTATCCAAATAGTGAAAAAGTGAACATTCATAGTTTTTGTCAAAAATCTGACAAAGTCCCATTCTGAGTAGGGATTTGAAAAAATTTCACATTTTTCATCCAAAAGGTGAAAAAAATCCAAATTTCATCTTTATAGTCCCAAAAGTGAAAAAACAAATTTCAATATTTTTCTTCAAAAAAGTGACAAAGTCCCATTCTGAGTGGGCAAGTAGAAAAAAATTCAACTTTTTTCATCCAAAAAGTGAAAAAATCAAAATTTCATCTTTTTTAGTCCCAAAAGTGAAAAAATCAAATTTCATTTTTTTTTTTCAAAAAAGTGACAAAGTCCCATTCTGAGTAAGCACTTAGAAAAAATTTCTACTTTTTCATCCAAAAAGTGAAAAAATCCAAATTAAATACATTTCTTCAAAAAAGTCGCAAAGTCCCACTCTGAATGGGGACTTAGAAAAAATTTCAACATTTATCGTCCAAAAAGGGAAAGCATCCAAATTTAATTTTCTTCTGCAAAGAAGTGATAAACTCCCATTCTGACAAGGGACTTAGAAGTTCTTTTGACTTTTTACAAAAGTTTAATTTTTTTCTAAGTCCCATCTCATTATGAGATGGGACTTAGAAAAATATTCAACTTTTGTCTAAGTTGACATGTGTTCCGCTTCCCATGTCAGAATGGGACATTTCGACTTATTGGATGGAAAGATAAACTTTTTTGATCCAAATAGTGAAAAAGTGAACATTCATAGTTTTTGTCAAAAATCTGACAAAGTCCCATTCTGAGTAGGGATTTGAAAAAATTTCACATTTTTCATCCAAAAGGTGAAAAAAATCCAAATTTCATCTTTATAGTCCCAAAAGTGAAAAAACAAATTTTAATATTTTTCTTCAAAAAAGTGACAAAGTCCCATTCTGAGTGGGCACGTAGAAAAAATTTCAACTTTTTTCATCCAAAAAGTGAAAAAATCAAAATTTCATCTTTTTTAGTCCCAAAAGTGAAAAAATCAAATTTCAATTTTTTTTTTCAAAAAAGTGACAAAGTCCCATTCTGAGTAAGCACTTAGAAAAAATTTCTACTTTTTCATCCAAAAAGTGAAAAAATCCAAATTAAATACATTTCTTCAAAAAAGTCGCAAAGTCCCACTCTGAATGGGGACTTAGAAAAAATTTCAACATTTATCGTCCAAAAAGGGAAAGCATCCAAATTTAATTTTCTTCTGCAAAGAAGTGATAAACTCCCATTCTGACAAGGGACTTAGAAGTTCTTTTGACTTTTTACAAAAGTTTAATTTTTTTCTAAGTCCCATCTCATTATGAGATGGGACTTAGAAAAATATTCAACTTTTGTCTAAGTTGACATGTGTTCCGCTTCCCATGTCAGAATGGGACATTTTGACTTATTGGATGGAAAGATAAACTTTTTTATCCAAATAGTGAAAAAGTGAACATTCATAGTTTTTGTCAAAAATCTGACAAAGTCCCATTCTGAGTAGGGATTTGAAAAAATTTCACATTTTTCATCCAAAAGGTGAAAAAAATCCAAATTTCATCTTTATAGTCCCAAAAGTGAAAAAACAAATTTCAATATTTTTCTTCAAAAAGTGACAAAGTCCCATTCTGAGTGGGCAAGTAGAAAAAAATTCAACTTTTTTCATCCAAAAAGTGAAAAAATCAAAATTTCATCTTTTTTAGTCCCAAAAGTGAAAAAATCAAATTTCAATTTTTTTTTTCAAAAAAGTGACAAAGTCCCATTCTGAGTAAGCACTTAGAAAAAAATTCTACTTTTTCATCCAAAAAGTGAAAAAATCCAAATTAAATACATTTCTTCAAAAAAGTCGCAAAGTCCCACTCTGAATGGGGACTTAGAAAAAATTTCAACATTTATCGTCCAAAAAGGAAAGCATCCAAATTTAATTTTCTTCTGCAAAGAAGTGATAAACTCCCATTCTGACAAGGGACTTAGAAGTTCTTTTGACTTTTTACAAAAGTTGAATTTTTTTCTAAGTCCCATCTCATTATGAGATGGGACTTAGAAAAATATTCAACTTTTGTCTAAGTTGACATGTGTTCCGCTTCCCATGTCAGAATGGGACATTTCGACTTATTGGATGGAAAGATAAACTTTTTTGATCCAAATAGTGAAAAAGTGAACATTCATAGTTTTTGTCAAAAATCTGACAAAGTCCCATTCTGAGTAGGGATTTGAAAAAATTTCACATTTTTCATCCAAAAGGTGAAAAAAATCCAAATTTCATCTTTATAGTCCCAAAAGTGAAAAAACAAATTTCAATATTTTTCTTCAAAAAAGTGAC
The DNA here is from genome assembly GCF_031143425.1 of Pleurodeles waltl. NCBI lineage: Eukaryota > Metazoa > Chordata > Amphibia > Caudata > Salamandridae > Pleurodeles > Pleurodeles waltl. The sequence continues at coordinate 11,739 of NW_027150202.1, read as the reverse complement.
AAAGTCCCATTCTGAGTGGGCACTTAGAAAAAAATTCAACTTTTTTCATCCAAAAAGTGAAAACATCCAAATTTCATCTTTTTGAGTCCCAAAAGTGAAAAAATCAAATTTCATTTTTTTTCTTCAAAAAAGTGACAAAGTCCCATTCTGAGTGGGCACTTAGAAAAAATTTCAACTTTTTTCATCCAAAAAGTGAAAAAATCAAAATTTCATCTTTTTAGTCCCAAAAGTGAAAAAATCAAATTGCAATTTTTTTTTTCAAAAAAGTGACAAAGTCCCATTCTGAGTAAGCACTTAGAAAAAATTTATACTTTTTCATCCAAAAAGTGAAAAAATCCAAATTGAATACATTTCTTCAAAAAAGTCGCAAAGTCCCACTCTGAATGGGGACTTAGAATACATTTCAACATTTATCGTCCAAAAAGCAAAAGCATCCAAATTTAATTTTCTTCTGCAAAGAAGTGATAAACTCCCATTCTGACAAGGGACTTAGAAGTTCTTTTGACTTTTTACAAAAGTTGAATTTTTTTCTAAGTCCCATCTCATTATGAGATGGGACTTAGAAAAATATTCAACTTTTGTCTAAGTTGACATGTGATCCGCTTCCCATGTCAGAATGGGACATTTCGACTTATTGGATGGAAAGATCAACGTTTTTGATCCAAATAGTGAAAAAGTGAACATTCATAGTTTTTGTCAAAAATCTGACAAAGTCCCATTCTGAGTAGGGATTTGAAAAAATTTCACATTTTTCATCCAAAAGGTGAAAAAAATCCAAATTTCATCTTTATAGTCCCAAAAGTGAAAAAACAAATTTCAATATTTTTCTTCAAAAAAGTGACAAAGTCCCATTCTGAGTGGGCACTTAGAAATAAATTCAACTTTTTTCATCCAAAAAGTGAAAACATCCAAATTTCATCTTTTTGAGTGCCAAAAGTGAAAAAATAAAATTTCATTTTTTTTCTTCAAAAAAGTGACAAAGTCCCATTCTGAGTGGGCACGTAGAAAAAATTTCAACTTTTTTCATCCAAAAAGTGAAAAAATCAAAATTTCATCTTTTTTAGTCCCAAAAGTGAAAAAAATCAAATTTCAATTTTTTTTTTCAAAAAAGTGACAAAGTCACATTCTGAGTAAGCACTTAGAAAAAATTTATACTTTTTCATCCAAAAAGTGAAAAAATCCAAATTGAATACATTTCTTCAAAAAAGTCGCAAAGTCCCACTCTGAATGGGGACTTAGAATAAATTTCAACATTTATCGTCCAAAAAGCGAAAGCATCCAAATTTAATTTTCTTCTGCAAAGATGTGTTAAACTCCCATTCTGACAAGGGACTTAGAAGTTCTTTTGACTTTTTACAAAAGTTGAATTTTTTTCTAAGTCCCATCTCATTATGAGATGGGACTTAGAAAAATATTCAACTTTTGTCTAAGTTGACATGTGTTCCGCTTCCCATGTCAGAATGGGACATTTCGACTTATTGGATGGAAAGATAAACTTTTTTGATCCAAATAGTGAAAAAGTGAACATTCATAGTTTTTGTCAAAAATGTGACAAAGTCCCATTCTGAGTACGGATTTGAAAAAATTTCACATTTTTCATCCAAAAAGTGAAAACATCCAAATTTCATCTTTTTGAGTGCCAAAAGTGAAAAAATAAAATTTCATTTTTTTTCTTCAAAAAAGTGACAAAGTCCCATTCTGAGTGGGCACTTAGAAAGAATTTCAACTTTTTTCATCCAAAAAGTGAAAAAAATCAAAATTTCATCTTTTTTAGTCCCAAAAGTGAAAAAATCAAATTTCAATTTTTTTTTTCAAAAAAATGACAAAGTCCCATTCTGAGTAAGCACTTAGAAAAAATTTATACTTTTTCATCCAAAAAGTGAAAAAATCCAAATTGAATACATTTCTTCAAAAAAGTCGCAAAGTCCCACTCTGAATGGGGACTTAGAATAAATTTCACCATTTATCGTCCAAAAAGCAAAAGCATCCAAATTTAATTTTCTTCTGCAAAGAAGTGATAAACTCCCATTCTGACAAGGGACTTAGAAGTTCTTTTGACTTTTTACAAAAGTTGAATTTTTTTCTAAGTCCCATCTCATTATGAGATGGGACTTAGAAAAATATTCAACTTTTGTCTAAGTTGACATGTGTTCCGCTTCCCATGTCAGAATGGGACATTTCGACTTATTGGATGGAAAGATAAACTTTTTTATCCAAATAGTGAAAAAGTGAACATTCATAGTTTTTGTCAAAAATCTGACAAAGTCCCATTCTGAGTAGGGATTTGAAAAAATTTCACATTTTTCATCCAAAAGGTGAAAAAAATCCAAATTTCATCTTTATAGTCCCAAAAGTGAAAAAACAAATTTCAATATTTTTCTTCAAAAAAGTGACAAAGTCCCATTCTGAGTGGGCAAGTAGAAAAAAATTCAACTTTTTTCATCCAAAAAGTGAAAAAATCAAAATTTCATCTTTTTTAGTCCCAAAAGTGAAAAAATCAAATTTCAATTTTTTTCTTCAAAAAAGTGACAAAGTCCCATTCTGAGTGGGCACTTGGAAAAAAATTCAACTTTTTTCATCCAAAAAGTGAAAAAATCCAAATTTCATCTTTTTTAGTCCCAAAAGTGAAAAAATCAAATTTCATTTTTTTCTTCAAAAAAGTGACAAAGTCCCATTCTGAGTGGGCACTTAGAAAACATTTCTACTTTTTCATCCAAAAAGTGAAAAAAATCCAAATTGAATACATTTCTTCAAAAAAGTTGCAAAGTCCCACTCTGAATGGGGACTTGGAAAACATTTCAACATTTATCGTCCAAAAAGTGAAAGCATCCAAATTTAATTTTCTTCTGCAAAGAAGTGATAAACTCCCATTCTGACAAGGGACTTGGAAGTTCTTTTGACTTTTTACAAAAGTTGAATTTTTTTCTAAGTCCCATCTCATTATGAGATGGGACTTAGAAAAATATTCAACTTTTGTCTAAGTTGACATGTGTTCCGCTTCCCATGTCAGAATGGGACATTTCGACTTATTGGATGGAAAGATAAACTTTTTTGATCCAAATAGTGAAAAAGTGAACATTCATAGTTTTTGTCAAAAATGTGACAAAGTCCCATTCTGAGTAGGGATTTGAAAAAATTTCACATTTTTCATCCAAAAGGTGAAAAAAATCCAAATTTCATCTTTTTAGTCCCAAAAGTGAAAAAACTAATTTCAATATTTTTCTTCAAAAAAGTGACAAAGTCCCATTCTGAGTGGGCACTTAGAAAAAAAATTCAACTTTTTTCATCCAAAAAGTAAAAAAATCCAAATTTCATCTTTTTGAGTCCCAAAAGTGAAAAAAATCAAATTTCAATTTTTTTCTTCAAATGACAAAGTCCCATTCTGAGTACGGATTTGAAAAAATTTGAAAAAATTTCACATTTTTCATCCAAAAAGTGAAAACATCCAAATTTCATCTTTTTGAGTGCCAAAAGTGAAAAAATAAAATTTCATTTTTTTTCTTCAAAAAAGTGACAAAGTCCCATTCTGAGTGGGCACTTAGAAAGAATTTCAACTTTTTTCATCCAAAAAGTGAAAAAATCAAAATTTCATCTTTTTTAGTCCCAAAAGTGAAAAAATCAAATTTCAATTTTTTTTTTCAAAAAAGTGACAAAGTCCCATTCTGAGTAAGCACTTAGAAAAAATTTATACTTTTTCATCCAAAAGTGAAAAAATCCAAATTGAATACATTTCTTCAAAAAAGTCGCAAAGTCCCACTCTGAATGGGGACTTAGAATAAATTTCACCATTTATCGTCCAAAAAGCAAAAGCATCCAAATTTAATTTTCTTCTGCAAAGAAGTGATAAACTCCCATTCTGACAAGGGACTTAGAAGTTCTTTTGACTTTTTACAAAAGTTGAATTTTTTTCTAAGTCCCATCTCATTATGAGATGGGACTTAGAAAAATATTCAACTTTTGTCTAAGTTGACATGTGTTCTGCTTCCCATGTCAGAATGGGACATTTCGACTTATTGGATGGAAAGATAAACTTTTTTGATCCAAATAGTGAAAAAGTGAACATTCATAGTTTTTGTCAAAAATCTGACAAAGTCCCATTCTGAGTAGGGATTTGAAAAAATTTCACATTTTTCATCCAAAAGGTGAAAAAAATCCAAATTTCATCTTTATAGTCCCAAAAGTGAAAAAACAAATTTCAATTTTTTTCTTCAAAAAAGTGACAAAGTCCCATTCTGAGTGGGCACTTAGAAATAAATTCAACTTTTTTCATCCAAAAAGTGAAAACATCCAAATTTCATCTTTTTGAGTGCCAAAAGTGAAAAAATAAAATTTCATTTTTTTTCTTCAAAAAAGTGACAAAGTCCCATTCTGAGTGGGCACTTAGAAAAAATTTCAACTTTTTTCATCCAAAAAGTGAAAAAATCAAAATTTCATCTTTTTTAGTCCCAAAAGTGAAAAAAATCAAATTTCAATTTTTTTTTTCAAAAAAGTGACAAAGTCCCATTCTGAGTAAGCACTTAAAAAAAATTTATACTTTTTCATCCAAAAAGTGAAAAAATCCAAATTGAATACATTTCTTCAAAAAAGTCGCAAAGTCCCACTCTGAATGGGGACTTAGAATAAATTTCAACATTTATCGTCCAAAAAGCAAAAGCATCAAAATTTAATTTTCTTCTGCAAAGAAGCGATAAACTCCCATTCTGACAAGGGACTTAGAAGTTCTTTTGACTTTTTACAAAAGTTGAATTTTTTTCTAAGTCCCATCTCATTATGAGATGGGACTTAGAAAAATGTTCAACTTTTGTCTAAGTTGACATGTGTTCCGCTTCCCATGTCAGAATGGGACATTTCGACTTATTGGATGTAAAGATAAACTTTTTTGATCCAAATAGTGAAAAAGTGAACATTCATAGTTTTTGTCAAAAATGTGACAAAGTCCCATTCTGAGTACGGATTTGAAAAAATTTCACATTTTTCATCCAAAAAGTGAAAAATCCAAATTTCATCTTTTTGAGTCCTAAAAGTGAAAAAATCAAATTTCAATTTTTTTCTTCAAAAAAGTGACAAAGTCCCATTCTGAGTGGGCACTTAGAAAAAATTTCACATTTTTCATCCAAAAAGTGAAAAAATCCAAATTTCATCTTTTTTAGTCCCAAAAGTGAAAAAATCAAAGTTCAATTTTTTCTTCAAAAAAGTGATAAAGTCCCATTCTGAGTGGGCACTTAGAAAAAATGTCTACTTTTTCATCCAAAAAGTGAAAAAATCCAAATTGAATACATTTCTTCAAAAAAGTCGCAAAGTCCCACTCTGAATGGGGACTTAGAAAAAATTTCAACATTTATCGTCCAAAAAGGGAAAGCATCCAAATTTAATTTTCTTCTGCAAAGAAGTGATAAACTCCCATTCTGACAAGGGACTTAGAAGTTCTTTTGACTTTTTACAAAAGTTGAATTTTTTTCTAAGTCCCATCTCATTATGAGATGGGACTTAGAAAAATATTCAACTTTTGTCTAAGTTGACATGTGTTCCGCTTCCCATGTCAGAATGGGACATTTCGACTTATTGGATGGAAAGATAAACTTTTTTGATCCAAATAGTGAAAAAGTGAACATTCATAGTTTTTGTCAAAAATCTGACAAAGTCCCATTCTGAGTAGGGATTTGAAAAAATTTCACATTTTTCATCCAAAAGGTGAAAAAAATCAAAATTTCATCTTTATAGTCCCAAAAGTGAAAAAACAAATTTTAATATTTTTCTTCAAAAAAGTGACAAAGTCCCATTCTGAGTGGGCACGTAGAAAAAATTTCAACTTTTTTCATCCAAAAAGTGAAAAAATCAAAATTTCATCTTCTTTAGTCCCAAAAGTGAAAAAATCAAATTTCAATTTTTTTTTTCAAAAAAGTGACAAAGTCCCATTCTGAGTAAGCACTTAGAAAAAAATTCTACTTTTTCATCCAAAAAGTGAAAAAATCCAAATTAAATACATTTCTTCAAAAAAGTCGCAAAGTCCCACTCTGAATGGGGACTTAGAAAAAATTTCAACATTTATCGTCCAAAAAGGGAAAGCATCCAAATTTAATTTTCTTCTGCAAAGAAGTGATAAACTCCCATTCTGACAAGGGACTTAAAAGTTCTTTTGACTTTTTACAAAAGTTGAATTTTTTTCTAAGTCCCATCTCATTATGAGATGGGACTTAGAAAAATATTCAACTTTTGTCTAAGTTGACATGTGTTCCGCTTCCCATGTCAGAATGGGACATTTCGACTTATTGGATGGAAAGATAAACTTTTTTGATCCAAATAGTGAAAAAGTGAACATTCATAGTTTTTGTCAAAAATCTGACAAAGTCCCATTCTGAGTAGGGATTTGAAAAAATTTCACATTTTTCATCCAAAAGGTGAAAAAAATCCAAATTTCATCTTTATAGTCCCAAAAGTGAAAAAACAAATTTCAATATTTTTCTTCAAAAAAGTGACAAAGTCCCATTCTGAGTGGGCACTTAGAAAAAAATTCAACTTTTTTCATCCAAAAAGTGAAAACATCCAAATTTCATCTTTTTGAGTCCCAAAAGTGAAAAAATCAAATTTCATTTTTTTTCTTCAAAAAAGTGACAAAGTCCCATTCTGAGTGGGCACTTAGAAAAAATTTCAACTTTTTTCATCCAAAAAGTGAAAAAATCAACATTTCATCTTTTTTAGTCCCAAAAGTGAAAAAATCAAATTTCAATTTTTTTTTCAAAAAAGTGACAAAGTCCCATTCTGAGTAAGCACTTAGAAAAAATTTATACTTTTTCATCCAAAAAGTGAAAAAATCCAAATTGAATACATTTCTTCAAAAAAGTCGCAAAGTCCCACTCTGAATGGGGACTTAGAATAAATTTCAACATTTATCGTCCAAAAAGGGAAAGCATCCAAATTTAATTTTCTTCTGCAAAGAAGTGATAAACTCCCATTCTGACAAGGGACTTAGAAGTTCTTTTGACTTTTTACAAAAGTTGAATTTTTTTCTAAGTCCCATCTCATTATGAGATGGGACTTAGAAAAATATTCAACTTTTGTCTAAGTTGACATGTGTTCCGCTTCCCATGTCAGAATGGGACATTTCGACTTATTGGATGGAAAGATAAACTTTTTTGATCCAAATAGTGAAAAAGTGAACATTCATAGTTTTTGTCAAAAATCTGACAAAGTCCCATTCTGAGTAGGGATTTGAAAAAATTTCACATTTTTCATCCAAAAGGTGAAAAAAATCAAAATTTCATCTTTATAGTCCCAAAAGTGAAAAAACAAATTTTAATATTTTTCTTCAAAAAGTGACAAAGTCCCATTCTGAGTGGGCACGTAGAAAATTTTTTAACTTTTTTCATCCAAAAAGTGAAAAAATCAAAATTTCATCTTTTTTAGTCCCAAAAGTGAAAAAATCAAATTTCAATTTTTTTTTTCAAAAAAGTGACAAAGTCCCATTCTGAGTAAGCACTTAGAAAAAAATTCTACTTTTTCATCCAAAAAGTGAAAAAATCCAAATTAAATACATTTCTTCAAAAAAGTCGCAAAGTCCCACTCTGAATGGGGACTTAGAAAAAATTTCAACATTTATCGTCCAAAAAGGGAAAGCATCCAAATTTAATTTTCTTCTGCAAAGAAGTGATAAACTCCCATTCTGACAAGGGACTTAGAAGTTCTTTTGACTTTTTACAAAAGTTGAATTTTTTTCTAAGTCCCATCTCATTATGAGATGGGACTTAGAAAAATATTCAACTTTTGTCTAAGTTGACATGTGTTCCGCTTCCCATGTCAGAATGGGACATTTCGACTTATTGGATGGAAAGATAAACTTTTTTATCCAAATAGTGAAAAAGTGAACATTCATAGTTTTTGTCAAAAATCTGACAAAGTCCCATTCTGAGTAGGGATTTGAAAAAATTTCACATTTTTCATCCAAAAGGTGAAAAAAATCCAAATTTCATCTTTATAGTCCCAAAAGTGAAAAAACAAATTTCAATATTTTTCTTCAAAAAAGTGACAAAGTCCCATTCTGAGTGGGCACTTAGAAAAAAATTCAACTTTTTTCATCCAAAAAGTGAAAACATCCAAATTTCATCTTTTTGAGTCCCAAAAGTGAAAAAATCAAATTTCATTTTTTTTCTTCAAAAAAGTGACAAAGTCCCATTCTGAGTGGGCACTTAGAAAAAATTTCAACTTTTTTCATCCAAAAAGTGAAAAAATCAACATTTCATCTTTTTTAGTCCCAAAAGTGAAAAAATCAAATTTCAATTTTTTTTTTCAAAAAAGTGACAAAGTCCCATTCTGAGTAAGCACTTAGAAAAAATTTATACTTTTTCATCCAAAAAGTGAAAAAATCCAAATTGAATACATTTCTTCAAAAAAGTCGCAAAGTCCCACTCTGAATGGGGACTTAGAATAAATTTCAACATTTATCGTCCAAAAAGCAAAAGCATCCAAATTTAATTTTCTTCTGCAAAGAAGTGATAAACTCCCATTCTGACAAGGGACTTAGAAGTTCTTTTGACTTTTTACAAAAGTTGAATTTTTTTCTAAGTCCCATCTCATTATGAGATGGGACTTAGAAAAATATTCAACTTTTGTCTAAGTTGACATGTGTTCCGCTTCCCATGTCAGAATGGGACATTTCGACTTATTGGATGGAAAGATAAACTTTTTTGATCCAAATAGTGAAAAAGTGAACATTCATAGTTTTTGTCAAAAATCTGACAAAGTCCCATTCTGAGTAGGGATTTGAAAAAATTTCACATTTTTCATCCAAAATGTGAAAAAAATCCAAATTTCATCTTTATAGTCCCAAAAGTGAAAAAACAAATTTCAATATTTTTCTTCAAAAAAGTGACAAAGTCCCATTCTGAGTGGGCACTTAGAAATAAATTCAACTTTTTTCATCCAAAAAGTGAAAACATCCAAATTTCATCTTTTTGAGTGCCAAAAGTGAAAAAATAAAATTTCATTTTTTTTCTTCAAAAAAGTGACAAAGTCCCATTCTGAGTGGGCACTTAGAAAAAATTTCAACTTTTTTCATCCAAAAAGTGAAAAAATCAAAATTTCATCTTTTTTAGTCCCAAAAGTGAAAAAATCAAATTTCAATTTTGTTTTTCAAAAAAGTGACAAAGTCCCATTCTGAGTAAGCACTTAGAAAAAATTTATACTTTTTCATCCAAAAAGTGAAAAAATCCAAATTGAATACATTTCTTCAAAAAAGTCGCAAAGTCCCACTCTGAATGGGGACTTAGAATAAATTTCAACATTTATCGTCCAAAAAGCAAAAGCATCCAAATTTAATTTTCTTCTGCAAAGAAGTGATAAACTCCCATTCTGACAAGGGACTTAGAAGTTCTTTTGACTTTTTACAAAAGTTGAATTTTTTTCTAAGTCCCATCTCATTATGAGATGGGACTTAGAAAAATATTCAACTTTTGTCTAAGTTGACATGTGTTCCGCTTCCCATGTCAGAATGGGACATTTCGACTTATTGGATGGAAAGATCAACTTTTTTGATCCAAATAGTGAAAAAGTGAACATTCATAGTTTTTGTCAAAAATCTGACAAAGTCCCATTCTGAGTACGGATTTGAAAAAATTTCACATTTTTCATCCAAAAAGTGAAAACATCCAAATTTCATCTTTTTGAGTGCCAAAAGTGAAAAAATAAAATTTCATTTTTTTTCTTCAAAAAAGTGACAAAGTCCCATTCTGAGTGGGCACTTAGAAAAAATTTCAACTTTTTTCATCCAAAAAGTGAAAAAATCAAAATTTCATCTTTTTTAGTCCCAAAAGTGAAAAAATCAAATTTCAATTTTTTTTTTCAAAAAAGTGACAAAGTCCCATTCTGAGTAAGCACTTAGAAAAAATTTATACTTTTTCATCCAAAAAGTGAAAAAATCCAAATTGAATACATTTCTTCAAAAAAGTCGCAAAGTCCCACTCTGAATGGGGACTTAGAATAAATTTCAACATTTATCGTCCAAAAAGCAAAAGCATCCAAATTTAATTTTCTTCTGCAAAGAAGTGATAAACTCCTATTCTGACAAGGGACTTGGAAGTTCTTTTGACTTTTTACAAAAGTTGAATTTTTTTCTAAGTCCCATCTCACTATGAGATGGGACTTAGAAAAATATTCAACTTTTGTCTAAGTTGACATGTGTTCCGCTTCCCATGTCAGAATGGGACATTTGGACTTATTGGATGGAAAGATAAACTTTTTTGATCCAAATAGTGAAAAAGTGAACATTCATAGTTTTGTCAAAAATGTGACAAAGTCCCATTCTGAGTACGGATTTGAAAAAATTTCACATTTTTCATCCAAAAAGTGAAAAAATCCAAATTTCATCTTTTTGAGTCCTAAAAGTGAAAAAATCAAATTTCAATTTTTTTCTTCAAAAAAGTGACAAAGTCCCATTCTGAGTGGGCACTTAGAAAAAATTTCACATTTTTCATCCAAAAAGTGAAAAAATCCAAATTTCATCTTTTTTAGTCCCAAAAGTGAAAAAATCAAATTTAAATTTTTTCTTCAAAAAAGTGATAAAGACCCATTCTGAGTGGGCACTTAGAAACATTTTCTACTTTTTCATCCAAAAAGTGAAAAAATCCAAATTGAATACATTTATTCAAAAAAGTCGCAAAGTCCCACTCTGAATGGGGAATTAGAAAAAATTTCAACATTTATCGTCCAAAAAGGGAAAGCATCCAAATTTAATTTTCTTCTGCAAAGAAGTTATAAACTCCCATTCTGACAAGGGACTTAGAAGTTCTTTTGACTTTTTACAAAAGTTGAATTTTTTTCTAAGTCCCATCTCACTATGAGATGGGACTTAGAAAAATATTCAACTTTTGTCTAAGTTGACATGTGTTCCGCTTCCCATGTCAGAATGGGACATTTCGACTTATTGGATGGAAAGATAAACTTTTTTGATCCAAATAGTGAAAAAGTGAACATTCATAGTTTTAGTCAAAAATCTGACAAAGTCCCATTCTGTGTAGGGATTTGAAAAAATGTCACATTTTTCATCCAAAAGGTGAAAAAAATCCAAATTTCATCTTTATAGTCCCAAAAGTGAAAAAAACAAATTTCAATATTTTTCTTCAAAAAAGTGACAAAGTCCCATTCTGAGTGGGCACTTAGAAAAAATTTCAACTTTTTTCATCCAAAAAGTGAAAAAATCAAAATTTCATCTTTTTTAGTCCCAAAAGTGAAAAAATCAAATTTCAATTTTTTTTTCAAAAAAGTGACAAAGTCCCATCCTGAGTAAGCACTTAGAAAAAATTTCTACCTTTTCATCCAAAAACTGAAAAAATCCAAATTGAATACATTTCTTCAAAAAAGTCGCAAAGTCCCACTCTGAATGGGGACTTAGAAAAAATTTCAACATTTATCGTCCTAAAAGGGAAAGCATCCAAATTTAATTTTCTTCTGCAAAGAAGTGATAAACTCCATTCTGACAAGGGACTTAGAAGTTCTTTTGACTTTTTACAAAAGTTGAATTTTTTTCTAAATCCCATCTCATTATAAGATGGGACTTAGAAAAATATTCAACTTTTGTCTAAGTTGACATGTGTTCCGCTTCCCATGTCAGAATGGGACATTTCGACTTATTGGATGGAAAGATAAACTTTTTTATCCAAATAGTGAAAAAGTGAACATTCATAGTTTTTGTCAAAAATCTGACAAAGTCCCATTCTGAGTAGGGATTTGAAAAAATTTCACATTTTT
>NW_027150201.1:0-64513 GCF_031143425.1 Pleurodeles waltl | reverse complement strand
GGTTCTGTTACCCAGAATCCTTTGCAATCCTCAAAATTTGGCTAAAAAAAACCTTTTTCCTCACATTTCGGTGACAGAAAGCTCTGGAATCTGAGAGGAGCCACAAATTTTCTTCCACTCAACATTCATCAAGTCTCCTGATAAAAATTACACCTCACTTGTGTGGACAGGCCTAGTACCCGCGACAGAAATGCCCCAAAACACAACGTGGACACATCACATTTTTCCACAGAAAACAGAGGTGTTTTTTGCAAAGTGCCTTCCTGTGGATCTAGGCCTCTAGCTCAGCTGGCCCCTAGGGAAACCTACCAAACCTGTGCATTTTTGAAAACTAGAGACCTAGGGGAATCCAAGATGGGATGACTTGTGGGGCTCTCACCAGGTTCTGTTACCCAGAATCCTTTGCAAACCTCAGAATTTGGCTAAAACAACACTTTTTCCTCACATTTCGTGACACAAAGTTCTGGAATCTGAGAGGAGCCACAAATTTCCTTCCACCCAGCGTTCCCCAAGTCTCCCGATAAAAATTATACCTCACTTGTGTGGGTAGCCCTAGTGCCCGTGACAGGAAATGCCCCAAAACACAACGTGGACTCATCACATTTTTCCTAAGAAAATAGAGGTGTTTTTTGCAAAGTGCCTACCTGTGGATTTTGGCCTCTAGCTCAGTCGACACCCAGGGAAACCTATCAAACTTGTGCATTTTTTAAAACTAGAGACCTAGTGGAATCCAAGATGGGGCGACTTGTGGGGTTCTCACCAGGTTCTGTTACCCAGAATCCTTTGCAATCCTCAAAATTTGGCTAACAAAAACCTTTTTCCTCACATTTCGGTGACAGAAAGCTCTGGAATCTGAGAGGAGACACAAATTTCCTTCCACCCAACATTCCTCAAGTCTCCCGATAAAAATTATACCTCACTTGTGTGGACAGGCCTAGTGCCCGCGACGGAAATACCCCTAAACACAACGAGGACACATCACATTTTTCGACAGAAAACAGAGGTGTTTTTTGCAAAGTGCCTTCCTGTGGATTTTGGCCTCTAACTCAGCCAGCACTTAGGGAAACCTACCAGACCTGTGCATTTTTGAAAACTAGAGACCTAGGGGAATCCAAGATGGGGTGACTTGTGGGGCTCTCACCAGTTTCTGTTAACCAGAATCCTTTGCAATCCTCAAACTTTGGCTAAAAAACACTTTTTCCTCACATTTCGGTGACAGAAAGTTCTGGAATCTGTAAGGAGGAGCCACAAATTTCCTTCCACCCAATGTTCACCAAGTGTCCCGATAAAAATGATACCTCAGTTGTGTGGGTAGGCCTAGTGCCTGCGACAGGAAATGCCCCAAAGCACATTGTGGACACATCACATTTTCCCAAAGAAAACGTGTTTTTTGCAAAGTGCCTACCTGTGGATTTTGGCCTCTCGCTCAGTCGACACCTAGGGAAACCTACCAAACTTGTGCATTTTTTAAAACTAGAGACCTAGTGGAATCCAAGATGTGGTGACTTGTGGGGCTCTCACCAGGTTCTGTTACCCAGAATCCTTTGCAATCCTCAAAATTTGGCTAAAAAAAAACCTTTTTCCTCACATTTCGGTGACAGAAAGCTCTGGAATCTGAGAGGAGCCACAAATTTTCTTCCACTCAACATTCATCAAGTCTCCTGATAAAAATTACACCTCACTTGTGTGGACAGGCCTAGTACCCGCGACAGAAATGCCCCAAAACACAACGTGGACACATCACATTTTTCCACAGAAAACAGAGGTGTTTTTTGCAAAGTGCCTTCCTGTGGATCTAGGCCTCTAGCTCAGCTGGCCCCTAGGGAAACCTACCAAACCTGTGCATTTTTGAAAACTAGAGACCTAGGGGAATCCAAGATGGGATGACTTGTGGGGCTCTCACCAGGTTCTGTTACCCAGAATCCTTTGCAAACCTCAGAATTTGGCTAAAACAACACTTTTTCCTCACATTTCGTGACACAAAGTTCTGGAATCTGAGAGGAGCCACAAATTTCCTTCCACCCAGCGTTCCCCCAAGTCTCCCGATAAAAATTATACCTCACTTGTGTGGGTAGCCCTAGTGCCCGTGACAGGAAATGCCCCAAAACACAACGTGGACTCATCACATTTTTCCTAAGAAAATAGAGGTGTTTTTTGCAAAGTGCCTACCTGTGGATTTTGGCCTCTAGCTCAGTCGACACCCAGGGAAACCTATCAAACTTGTGCATTTTTTAAAACTAGAGACCTAGTGGAATCCAAGATGGGGCGACTTGTGGGGTTCTCACCAGGTTCTGTTACCCAGAATCCTTTGCAATCCTCAAAATTTGGCTAACAAAAACCTTTTTCCTCACATTTCGGTGACAGAAAGCTCTGGAATCTGAGAGGAGACACAAATTTCCTTCCACCCAACATTCCTCAAGTCTCCCGATAAAAATTATACCTCACTTGTGTGGACAGGCCTAGTGCCCGCGACGGAAATGGCCCTAAACACAACGAGGACACATCACATTTTTCGACAGAAAACAGAGGTGTTTTTTGCAAAGTGCCTTCCTGTGGATTTTGGCCTCTAACTCAGCCAGCACTTAGGGAAACCTACCAGACCTGTGCATTTTTGAAAACTAGAGACCTAGGGGAATCCAAGATGGGGTGACTTGTGGGGCTCTCACCAGGTTCTGTTACCCAGAATCCTTTGCAATCCTCAAAATTTGGCTAAAAAAAACCTTTTTCCTCACATTTCGGTGACAGAAAGCTCTGGAATCTGAGAGGAGCCACAAATTTTCTTCCACTCAACATTCATCAAGTCTCCTGATAAAAATTACACCTCACTTGTGTGGACAGGCCTAGTACCCGCGACAGAAATGCCCCAAAACACAACGTGGACACATCACATTTTTCCACAGAAAACAGAGGTGTTTTTTGCAAAGTGCCTTCCTGTGGATCTAGGCCTCTAGCTCAGCTGGCCCCTAGGGAAACCTACCAAACCTGTGCATTTTTGAAAACTAGAGACCTAGGGGAATCCAAGATGGGATGACTTGTGGGGCTCTCACCAGGTTCTGTTACCCAGAATCCTTTGCAAACCTCAGAATTTGGCTAAAACAACACTTTTTCCTCACATTTCGTGACACAAAGTTCTGGAATCTGAGAGGAGCCACAAATTTCCTTCCACCCAGCGTTCCCCCAAGTCTCCCGATAAAAATTATACCTCACTTGTGTGGGTAGCCCTAGTGCCCGTGACAGGAAATGCCCCAAAACACAACGTGGACTCATCACATTTTTCCTAAGAAAATAGAGGTGTTTTTTGCAAAGTGCCTACCTGTGGATTTTGGCCTCTAGCTCAGTCGACACCCAGGGAAACCTATCAAACTTGTGCATTTTTTAAAACTAGAGACCTAGTGGAATCCAAGATGGGGCGACTTGTGGGGTTCTCACCAGGTTCTGTTACCCAGAATCCTTTGCAATCCTCAAAATTTGGCTAACAAAAACCTTTTTCCTCACATTTCGGTGACAGAAAGCTCTGGAATCTGAGAGGAGACACAAATTTCCTTCCACCCAACATTCCTCAAGTCTCCCGATAAAAATTATACCTCACTTGTGTGGACAGGCCTAGTGCCCGCGACGGAAATGGCCCTAAACACAACGAGGACACATCACATTTTTCCACAGAAAACAGAGGTGTTTTTTGCAAAGTGCCTTCCTGTGGATCTAGGCCTCTAGCTCAGCCGGCCCCTAGGGAAACCTACCAAACCTGTGCATTTTTGAAAACTAGAGACCTAGGGGAATCCAAGATGGGATGACTTGTGGGGCTCTCACCAGGTTCTGTTACCCAGAATCCTTTGCAAACCTCAGAATTTGGCTAAAACAACACTTTTTCCTCACAGTTCGTGACACAAAGTTCTGGAATCTGAGAGGAGCCACAAATTTCCTTCCACCCAGCGTTCCCCCAAGTCTCCCGATAAAAATTATACCTCACTTGTGTGGGTAGCCCTAGTGCCCGTGACAGGAAATGCCCCAAAACACAACGTGGACTCATCACATTTTTCCTAAGAAAATAGAGGTGTTTTTTGCAAAGTGCCTACCTGTGGATTTTGGCCTCTAGCTCAGTCGACACCCAGGGAAACCTATCAAACTTGTGCATTTTTTAAAAATTGAGACCTAGTGGAATCCAAGATGGGGTGACTTGTGGGGTTCTCACCAGGTTCTGTTACCCAGAATCCTTTGCAATCCTCAAAATTTGGCTAACAAAAACCTTTTTCCTCACATTTCGGTGACAGAAAGCTCTGGAATCTGAGAGGAGACACAAATTTCCTTCCACCCAACATTCCTCAAGTCTCCCGATAAAAATTATACCTCACTTGTGTGGACAGGCCTAGTGCCCGCGACGGAAATACCCCTAAACACAACGAGGACACATCACATTTTTCGACAGAAAACAGAGGTGTTTTTTGCAAAGTGCCTTCCTGTGGATTTTGGCCTCTAACTCAGCCAGCACCTAGGGAAACCTGCCAAACCTGTGCATTTTTGAAAACTAGAGACCTAGGGGAATCCAAGATGGGGTGACTTGTGGGGCTCTCACCAGGTTCTGTTAACCAGAATCCTTTGCAATCCTCAAACTTTGGCTAAAAAACACTTTTTCCTCACATTTCGGTGACAGAAAGTTCTGGAATCTGTAAGGAGGAGCCACAAATTTCCTTCCACCCAATGTTCACCAAGTGTCCCGATAAAAATGATACCTCAGTTGTGTGGGTAGGCCTAGTGCCTGCGACAGGAAATGCCCCAAAGCACATTGTGGACACATCACATTTTCCCAAAGAAAACGTGTTTTTTGCAAAGTGCCTACCTGTGGATTTTGGCCTCTAGCTCAGTCGACAGCTAGGGAAACCTACCAAACTTGTGCATTTTTTAAAACTAGAGACCTAGTGGAATCCAAGATGGGGTGACTTGTGGGGCTCTCACCAGGTTCTGTTACCCAGAATCCTTTGCAATCCTCAAAATTTGGCTAAAAAAAACCTTTTTCCTCACATTTCGGTGACAGAAAGCTCTGGAATCTGAGAGGAGCCACAAATTTTCTTCCACTCAACATTCATCAAGTCTCCTGATAAAAATTACACCTCACTTGTGTGGACAGGCCTAGTACCCGCGACAGAAATGCCCCAAAACACAACGTGGACACATCACATTTTTCCACAGAAAACAGAGGTGTTTTTTGCAAAGTGCCTTCCTGTGGATCTAGGCCTCTAGCTCAGCTGGCCCCTAGGGAAACCTACCAAACCTGTGCATTTTTGAAAACTAGAGACCTAGGGGAATCCAAGATGGGATGACTTGTGGGGCTCTCACCAGGTTCTGTTACCCAGAATCCTTTGCAAACCTCAGAATTTGGCTAAAACAACACTTTTTCCTCACATTTCGTGACACAAAGTTCTGGAATCTGAGAGGAGCCACAAATTTCCTTCCACCCAGCGTTCCCCCAAGTCTCCCGATAAAAATTATACCTCACTTGTGTGGGTAGCCCTAGTGCCCGTGACAGGAAATGCCCCAAAACACAACGTGGACTCATCACATTTTTCCTAAGAAAATAGAGGTGTTTTTTGCAAAGTGCCTACCTGTGGATTTTGGCCTCTAGCTCAGTCGACACCTAGGGAAACCTACCAAACTTGTGCATTTTTTAAAACTAGAGACCTAGTGGAATCCAAGATGGGGTGACTTGTGGGGCTCTCACCAGGTTCTGTTACCCAGAATCCTTTGCAATCCTCAAAATTTGGCTAAAAAAAACCTTTTTCCTCACATTTCGGTGACAGAAAGCTCTGGAATCTGAGAGGAGCCACAAATTTTCTTCCACTCAACATTCCTCAAGTCTCCTGATAAAAATTACACCTCACTTGTGTGGACAGGCCTAGTACCCGCGACAGAAATGCCCCAAAACACAACGTGGACACATCACATTTTTCCACAGAAAACAGAGGTGTTTTTTGCAAAGTGCCTTCCTGTGGATCTAGGCCTCTAGCTCAGCCGGCCCCTAGGGAAACCTACCAAACCTGTGCATTTTTGAAAACTAGAGACCTAGGGGAATCCAAGATGGGATGACTTGTGGGGCTCTCACCAGGTTCTGTTACCCAGAATCCTTTGCAAACCTCAGAATTTGGCTAAAACAACACTTTTTCCTCACAGTTCGTGACACAAAGTTCTGGAATCTGAGAGGAGCCACAAATTTCCTTCCACCCAGCGTTCCCCCAAGTCTCCCGATAAAAATTATACCTCACTTGTGTGGGTAGCCCTAGTGCCCGTGACAGGAAATGCCCCAAAACACAACGTGGACTCATCACATTTTTCCTAAGAAAATAGAGGTGTTTTTTGCAAAGTGCCTACCTGTGGATTTTGGCCTCTAGCTCAGTCGACACCCAGGGAAACCTATCAAACTTGTGCATTTTTTAAAACTAGAGACCTAGTGGAATCCAAGATGGGGCGACTTGTGGGGTTCTCACCAGGTTCTGTTACCCAGAATCCTTTGCAATCCTCAAAATTTGGCTAACAAAAACCTTTTTCCTCACATTTCGGTGACAGAAAGCTCTGGAATCTGAGAGGAGACACAAATTTCCTTCCACCCAACATTCCTCAAGTCTCCCGATAAAAATTATACCTCACTTGTGTGGACAGGCCTAGTGCCCGCGACGGAAATGGCCCTAAACACAACGAGGACACATCACATTTTTCGACAGAAAACAGAGGTGTTTTTTGCAAAGTGCCTTCCTGTGGATTTTGGCCTCTAACTCAGCCAGCACTTAGGGAAACCTACCAGACCTGTGCATTTTTGAAAACTAGAGACCTAGGGGAATCCAAGATGGGGTGACTTGTGGGGCTCTCACCAGTTTCTGTTAACCAGAATCCTTTGCAATCCTCAAACTTTGGCTAAAAAACACTTTTTCCTCACATTTCGGTGACAGAAAGTTCTGGAATCTGTAAGGAGGAGCCACAAATTTCCTTCCACCCAATGTTCACCAAGTGTCCCGATAAAAATGATACCTCAGTTGTGTGGGTAGGCCTAGCGCCTGCGACAGGAAATGCCCCAAAGCACATTGTGGACACATCACATTTTCCCAAAGAAAACGTGTTTTTTGCAAAGTGCCTACCTGTGGATTTTGGCCTCTAGCTCAGTCGGCACCTAGGGAAACCTACCAAACCTGTGCATTTTTTTAAATTAGAGACCTAGGGGAATCCAAGATGGGGTGACTTGTGGGGCTCTCACCAGGTTCTGTTACCCAGAATACTTTGCAAACCTCAGAATTTGGCCAAAACAACACTTTTTCCTCACATTTCGTGACAGAAAGTTCTGGAATCTGAGAGGAGCCACAAATTTCCTTCCACCCAGCGTTCCCCCAAGTCTCCCGATAAAAATTATACCTCACTTGTGTGGGTAGCCCTAGTGCCCGTGACAGGAAATGCCCCAAAACACAACGTGGACTCATCACATTTTTCCTAAGAAAATAGAGGTGTTTTTTGCAAAGTGCCTACCTGTGGATTTTGGCCTCTAGCTCAGTCGACACCCAGGGAAACCTATCAAACTTGTGCATTTTTTAAAACTAGAGACCTAGTGGAATCCAAGATGGGGCGACTTGTGGGGTTCTCACCAGGTTCTGTTACCCAGAATCCTTTGCAATCCTCAAAATTTGGCTAACAAAAACCTTTTTCCTCACATTTCGGTGACAGAAAGCTCTGGAATCTGAGAGGAGACACAAATTTCCTTCCACCCAACATTCCTCAAGTCTCCCGATAAAAATTATACCTCACTTGTGTGGACAGGCCTAGTGCCCGCGACGGAAATGGCCCTAAACACAACGAGGACACATCACATTTTTCCACAGAAAACAGAGGTGTTTTTTGCAAAGTGCCTTCCTGTGGATCTAGGCCTCTAGCTCAGCCGGCCCCTAGGGAAACCTACCAAACCTGTGCATTTTTGAAAACTAGAGACCTAGGGGAATCCAAGATGGGATGACTTGTGGGGCTCTCACCAGGTTCTGTTACCCAGAATCCTTTGCAAACCTCAGAATTTGGCTAAAACAACACTTTTTCCTCACAGTTCGTGACACAAAGTTCTGGAATCTGAGAGGAGCCACAAATTTCCTTCCACCCAGCGTTCCCCCAAGTCTCCCGATAAAAATTATACCTCACTTGTGTGGGTAGCCCTAGTGCCCGTGACAGGAAATGCCCCAAAACACAACGTGGACTCATCACATTTTTCCTAAGAAAATAGAGGTGTTTTTTGCAAAGTGCCTACCTGTGGATTTTGGCCTCTAGCTCAGTCGACACCCAGGGAAACCTATCAAACTTGTGCATTTTTTAAAAATTGAGACCTAGTGGAATCCAAGATGGGGCGACTTGTGGGGTTCTCACCAGGTTCTGTTACCCAGAATCCTTTGCAATCCTCAAAATTTGGCTAACAAAAACCTTTTTCCTCACATTTCGGTGACAGAAAGCTCTGGAATCTGAGAGGAGACACAAATTTCCTTCCACCCAACATTCCTCAAGTCTCCCGATAAAAATTATACCTCACTTGTGTGGACAGGCCTAGTGCCCGCGACGGAAATACCCCTAAACACAACGAGGACACATCACATTTTTCGACAGAAAACAGAGGTGTTTTTTGCAAAGTGCCTTCCTGTGGATTTTGGCCTCTAACTCAGCCAGCACCTAGGGAAACCTGCCAAACCTGTGCATTTTTGAAAACTAGAGACCTAGGGGAATCCAAGATGGGGTGACTTGTGGGGCTCTCACCAGGTTCTGTTAACCAGAATCCTTTGCAATCCTCAAACTTTGGCTAAAAAACACTTTTTCCTCACATTTCGGTGACAGAAAGTTCTGGAATCTGTAAGGAGGAGCCACAAATTTCCTTCCACCCAATGTTCACCAAGTGTCCCGATAAAAATGATACCTCAGTTGTGTGGGTAGGCCTAGTGCCTGCGACAGGAAATGCCCCAAAGCACATTGTGGACACATCACATTTTCCCAAAGAAAACGTGTTTTTTGCAAAGTGCCTACCTGTGGATTTTGGCCTCTAGCTCAGTCGACAGCTAGGGAAACCTACCAAACTTGTGCATTTTTTAAAACTAGAGACCTAGTGGAATCCAAGATGGGGTGACTTGTGGGGCTCTCACCAGGTTCTGTTACCCAGAATCCTTTGCAATCCTCAAAATTTGGCTAAAAAAAACCTTTTTCCTCACATTTCGGTGACAGAAAGCTCTGGAATCTGAGAGGAGCCACAAATTTTCTTCCACTCAACATTCATCAAGTCTCCTGATAAAAATTACACCTCACTTGTGTGGACAGGCCTAGTACCCGCGACAGAAATGCCCCAAAACACAACGTGGACACATCACATTTTTCCACAGAAAACAGAGGTGTTTTTTGCAAAGTGCCTTCCTGTGGATCTAGGCCTCTAGCTCAGCTGGCCCCTAGGGAAACCTACCAAACCTGTGCATTTTTGAAAACTAGAGACCTAGGGGAATCCAAGATGGGATGACTTGTGGGGCTCTCACCAGGTTCTGTTACCCAGAATCCTTTGCAAACCTCAGAATTTGGCTAAAACAACACTTTTTCCTCACATTTCGTGACACAAAGTTCTGGAATCTGAGAGGAGCCACAAATTTCCTTCCACCCAGCGTTCCCCCAAGTCTCCCGATAAAAATTATACCTCACTTGTGTGGGTAGCCCTAGTGCCCGTGACAGGAAATGCCCCAAAACACAACGTGGACTCATCACATTTTTCCTAAGAAAATAGAGGTGTTTTTTGCAAAGTGCCTACCTGTGGATTTTGGCCTCTAGCTCAGTCGACACCCAGGGAAACCTATCAAACTTGTGCATTTTTTAAAACTAGAGACCTAGTGGAATCCAAGATGGGGCGACTTGTGGGGTTCTCACCAGGTTCTGTTACCCAGAATCCTTTGCAATCCTCAAAATTTGGCTAACAAAAACCTTTTTCCTCACATTTCGGTGACAGAAAGCTCTGGAATCTGAGAGGAGACACAAATTTCCTTCCACCCAACATTCCTCAAGTCTCCCGATAAAAATTATACCTCACTTGTGTGGACAGGCCTAGTGCCCGCGACGGAAATACCCCTAAACACAACGAGGACACATCACATTTTTCGACAGAAAACAGAGGTGTTTTTTGCAAAGTGCCTTCCTGTGGATTTTGGCCTCTAACTCAGCCAGCACTTAGGGAAACCTACCAGACCTGTGCATTTTTGAAAACTAGAGACCTAGGGGAATCCAAGATGGGGTGACTTGTGGGGCTCTCACCAGTTTCTGTTAACCAGAATCCTTTGCAATCCTCAAACTTTGGCTAAAAAACACTTTTTCCTCACATTTCGGTGACAGAAAGTTCTGGAATCTGTAAGGAGGAGCCACAAATTTCCTTCCACCCAATGTTCACCAAGTGTCCCGATAAAAATGATACCTCAGTTGTGTGGGTAGGCCTAGTGCCTGCGACAGGAAATGCCCCAAAGCACATTGTGGACACATCACATTTTCCCAAAGAAAACGTGTTTTTTGCAAAGTGCCTACCTGTGGATTTTGGCCTCTCGCTCAGTCGACACCTAGGGAAACCTACCAAACTTGTGCATTTTTTAAAACTAGAGACCTAGTGGAATCCAAGATGTGGTGACTTGTGGGGCTCTCACCAGGTTCTGTTACCCAGAATCCTTTGCAATCCTCAAAATTTGGCTAAAAAAAACCTTTTTCCTCACATTTCGGTGACAGAAAGCTCTGGAATCTGAGAGGAGCCACAAATTTTCTTCCACTCAACATTCATCAAGTCTCCTGATAAAAATTACACCTCACTTGTGTGGACAGGCCTAGTACCCGCGACAGAAATGCCCCAAAACACAACGTGGACACATCACATTTTTCCACAGAAAACAGAGGTGTTTTTTGCAAAGTGCCTTCCTGTGGATCTAGGCCTCTAGCTCAGCTGGCCCCTAGGGAAACCTACCAAACCTGTGCATTTTTGAAAACTAGAGACCTAGGGGAATCCAAGATGGGATGACTTGTGGGGCTCTCACCAGGTTCTGTTACCCAGAATCCTTTGCAAACCTCAGAATTTGGCTAAAACAACACTTTTTCCTCACATTTCGTGACACAAAGTTCTGGAATCTGAGAGGAGCCACAAATTTCCTTCCACCCAGCGTTCCCCCAAGTCTCCCGATAAAAATTATACCTCACTTGTGTGGGTAGCCCTAGTGCCCGTGACAGGAAATGCCCCAAAACACAACGTGGACTCATCACATTTTTCCTAAGAAAATAGAGGTGTTTTTTGCAAAGTGCCTACCTGTGGATTTTGGCCTCTAGCTCAGTCGACACCCAGGGAAACCTATCAAACTTGTGCATTTTTTAAAACTAGAGACCTAGTGGAATCCAAGATGGGGCGACTTGTGGGGTTCTCACCAGGTTCTGTTACCCAGAATCCTTTGCAATCCTCAAAATTTGGCTAACAAAAACCTTTTTCCTCACATTTCGGTGACAGAAAGCTCTGGAATCTGAGAGGAGACACAAATTTCCTTCCACCCAACATTCCTCAAGTCTCCCGATAAAAATTATACCTCACTTGTGTGGACAGGCCTAGTGCCCGCGACGGAAATGGCCCTAAACACAACGAGGACACATCACATTTTTCGACAGAAAACAGAGGTGTTTTTTGCAAAGTGCCTTCCTGTGGATTTTGGCCTCTAACTCAGCCAGCACTTAGGGAAACCTACCAGACCTGTGCATTTTTGAAAACTAGAGACCTAGGGGAATCCAAGATGGGGTGACTTGTGGGGCTCTCACCAGGTTCTGTTACCCAGAATCCTTTGCAATCCTCAAAATTTGGCTAAAAAAAACCTTTTTCCTCACATTTCGGTGACAGAAAGCTCTGGAATCTGAGAGGAGCCACAAATTTTCTTCCACTCAACATTCATCAAGTCTCCTGATAAAAATTACACCTCACTTGTGTGGACAGGCCTAGTACCCGCGACAGAAATGCCC
The DNA here is from genome assembly GCF_031143425.1 of Pleurodeles waltl. Taxonomy (NCBI): domain Eukaryota; kingdom Metazoa; phylum Chordata; class Amphibia; order Caudata; family Salamandridae; genus Pleurodeles; species Pleurodeles waltl. Next base: position 52,501 of record NW_027150201.1, on the reverse strand, counting down.
CAAAACACAACGTGGACACATCACATTTTTCCACAGAAAACAGAGGTGTTTTTTGCAAAGTGCCTTCCTGTGGATCTAGGCCTCTAGCTCAGCTGGCCCCTAGGGAAACCTACCAAACCTGTGCATTTTTGAAAACTAGAGACCTAGGGGAATCCAAGATGGGATGACTTGTGGGGCTCTCACCAGGTTCTGTTACCCAGAATCCTTTGCAAACCTCAGAATTTGGCTAAAACAACACTTTTTCCTCACATTTCGTGACACAAAGTTCTGGAATCTGAGAGGAGCCACAAATTTCCTTCCACCCAGCGTTCCCCCAAGTCTCCCGATAAAAATTATACCTCACTTGTGTGGGTAGCCCTAGTGCCCGTGACAGGAAATGCCCCAAAACACAACGTGGACTCATCACATTTTTCCTAAGAAAATAGAGGTGTTTTTTGCAAAGTGCCTACCTGTGGATTTTGGCCTCTAGCTCAGTCGACACCCAGGGAAACCTATCAAACTTGTGCATTTTTTAAAACTAGAGACCTAGTGGAATCCAAGATGGGGCGACTTGTGGGGTTCTCACCAGGTTCTGTTACCCAGAATCCTTTGCAATCCTCAAAATTTGGCTAACAAAAACCTTTTTCCTCACATTTCGGTGACAGAAAGCTCTGGAATCTGAGAGGAGACACAAATTTCCTTCCACCCAACATTCCTCAAGTCTCCCGATAAAAATTATACCTCACTTGTGTGGACAGGCCTAGTGCCCGCGACGGAAATGGCCCTAAACACAACGAGGACACATCACATTTTTCCACAGAAAACAGAGGTGTTTTTTGCAAAGTGCCTTCCTGTGGATCTAGGCCTCTAGCTCAGCCGGCCCCTAGGGAAACCTACCAAACCTGTGCATTTTTGAAAACTAGAGACCTAGGGGAATCCAAGATGGGATGACTTGTGGGGCTCTCACCAGGTTCTGTTACCCAGAATCCTTTGCAAACCTCAGAATTTGGCTAAAACAACACTTTTTCCTCACAGTTCGTGACACAAAGTTCTGGAATCTGAGAGGAGCCACAAATTTCCTTCCACCCAGCGTTCCCCCAAGTCTCCCGATAAAAATTATACCTCACTTGTGTGGGTAGCCCTAGTGCCCGTGACAGGAAATGCCCCAAAACACAACGTGGACTCATCACATTTTTCCTAAGAAAATAGAGGTGTTTTTTGCAAAGTGCCTACCTGTGGATTTTGGCCTCTAGCTCAGTCGACACCCAGGGAAACCTATCAAACTTGTGCATTTTTTAAAAATTGAGACCTAGTGGAATCCAAGATGGGGTGACTTGTGGGGTTCTCACCAGGTTCTGTTACCCAGAATCCTTTGCAATCCTCAAAATTTGGCTAACAAAAACCTTTTTCCTCACATTTCGGTGACAGAAAGCTCTGGAATCTGAGAGGAGACACAAATTTCCTTCCACCCAACATTCCTCAAGTCTCCCGATAAAAATTATACCTCACTTGTGTGGACAGGCCTAGTGCCCGCGACGGAAATACCCCTAAACACAACGAGGACACATCACATTTTTCGACAGAAAACAGAGGTGTTTTTTGCAAAGTGCCTTCCTGTGGATTTTGGCCTCTAACTCAGCCAGCACCTAGGGAAACCTGCCAAACCTGTGCATTTTTGAAAACTAGAGACCTAGGGGAATCCAAGATGGGGTGACTTGTGGGGCTCTCACCAGGTTCTGTTAACCAGAATCCTTTGCAATCCTCAAACTTTGGCTAAAAAACACTTTTTCCTCACATTTCGGTGACAGAAAGTTCTGGAATCTGTAAGGAGGAGCCACAAATTTCCTTCCACCCAATGTTCACCAAGTGTCCCGATAAAAATGATACCTCAGTTGTGTGGGTAGGCCTAGTGCCTGCGACAGGAAATGCCCCAAAGCACATTGTGGACACATCACATTTTCCCAAAGAAAACGTGTTTTTTGCAAAGTGCCTACCTGTGGATTTTGGCCTCTAGCTCAGTCGACAGCTAGGGAAACCTACCAAACTTGTGCATTTTTTAAAACTAGAGACCTAGTGGAATCCAAGATGGGGTGACTTGTGGGGCTCTCACCAGGTTCTGTTACCCAGAATCCTTTGCAATCCTCAAAATTTGGCTAAAAAAAACCTTTTTCCTCACATTTCGGTGACAGAAAGCTCTGGAATCTGAGAGGAGCCACAAATTTTCTTCCACTCAACATTCATCAAGTCTCCTGATAAAAATTACACCTCACTTGTGTGGACAGGCCTAGTACCCGCGACAGAAATGCCCCAAAACACAACGTGGACACATCACATTTTTCCACAGAAAACAGAGGTGTTTTTTGCAAAGTGCCTTCCTGTGGATCTAGGCCTCTAGCTCAGCTGGCCCCTAGGGAAACCTACCAAACCTGTGCATTTTTGAAAACTAGAGACCTAGGGGAATCCAAGATGGGATGACTTGTGGGGCTCTCACCAGGTTCTGTTACCCAGAATCCTTTGCAAACCTCAGAATTTGGCTAAAACAACACTTTTTCCTCACATTTCGTGACACAAAGTTCTGGAATCTGAGAGGAGCCACAAATTTCCTTCCACCCAGCGTTCCCCCAAGTCTCCCGATAAAAATTATACCTCACTTGTGTGGGTAGCCCTAGTGCCCGTGACAGGAAATGCCCCAAAACACAACGTGGACTCATCACATTTTTCCTAAGAAAATAGAGGTGTTTTTTGCAAAGTGCCTACCTGTGGATTTTGGCCTCTAGCTCAGTCGACACCCAGGGAAACCTATCAAACTTGTGCATTTTTTAAAACTAGAGACCTAGTGGAATCCAAGATGGGGCGACTTGTGGGGTTCTCACCAGGTTCTGTTACCCAGAATCCTTTGCAATCCTCAAAATTTGGCTAACAAAAACCTTTTTCCTCACATTTCGGTGACAGAAAGCTCTGGAATCTGAGAGGAGACACAAATTTCCTTCCACCCAACATTCCTCAAGTCTCCCGATAAAAATTATACCTCACTTGTGTGGACAGGCCTAGTGCCCGCGACGGAAATACCCCTAAACACAACGAGGACACATCACATTTTTCGACAGAAAACAGAGGTGTTTTTTGCAAAGTGCCTTCCTGTGGATTTTGGCCTCTAACTCAGCCAGCACCTAGGGAAACCTGCCAAACCTGTGCATTTTTGAAAACTAGAGACCTAGGGGAATCCAAGATGGGGTGACTTGTGGGGCTCTCACCAGGTTCTGTTAACCAGAATCCTTTGCAATCCTCAAACTTTGGCTAAAAAACACTTTTTCCTCACATTTCGGTGACAGAAAGTTCTGGAATCTGTAAGGAGGAGCCACAAATTTCCTTCCACCCAATGTTCACCAAGTGTCCCGATAAAAATGATACCTCAGTTGTGTGGGTAGGCCTAGTGCCTGCGACAGGAAATGCCCCAAAGCACATTGTGGACACATCACATTTTCCCAAAGAAAACGTGTTTTTTGCAAAGTGCCTACCTGTGGATTTTGGCCTCTAGCTCAGTCGACAGCTAGGGAAACCTACCAAACTTGTGCATTTTTTAAAACTAGAGACCTAGTGGAATCCAAGATGGGGTGACTTGTGGGGCTCTCACCAGGTTCTGTTACCCAGAATCCTTTGCAATCCTCAAAATTTGGCTAAAAAAAACCTTTTTCCTCACATTTCGGTGACAGAAAGCTCTGGAATCTGAGAGGAGCCACAAATTTTCTTCCACTCAACATTCATCAAGTCTCCTGATAAAAATTACACCTCACTTGTGTGGACAGGCCTAGTACCCGCGACAGAAATGCCCCAAAACACAACGTGGACACATCACATTTTTCCACAGAAAACAGAGGTGTTTTTTGCAAAGTGCCTTCCTGTGGATCTAGGCCTCTAGCTCAGCTGGCCCCTAGGGAAACCTACCAAACCTGTGCATTTTTGAAAACTAGAGACCTAGGGGAATCCAAGATGGGATGACTTGTGGGGCTCTCACCAGGTTCTGTTACCCAGAATCCTTTGCAAACCTCAGAATTTGGCTAAAACAACACTTTTTCCTCACATTTCGTGACACAAAGTTCTGGAATCTGAGAGGAGCCACAAATTTCCTTCCACCCAGCGTTCCCCCAAGTCTCCCGATAAAAATTATACCTCACTTGTGTGGGTAGCCCTAGTGCCCGTGACAGGAAATGCCCCAAAACACAACGTGGACTCATCACATTTTTCCTAAGAAAATAGAGGTGTTTTTTGCAAAGTGCCTACCTGTGGATTTTGGCCTCTAGCTCAGTCGACACCCAGGGAAACCTATCAAACTTGTGCATTTTTTAAAACTAGAGACCTAGTGGAATCCAAGATGGGGCGACTTGTGGGGTTCTCACCAGGTTCTGTTACCCAGAATCCTTTGCAATCCTCAAAATTTGGCTAACAAAAACCTTTTTCCTCACATTTCGGTGACAGAAAGCTCTGGAATCTAGAGGAGACACAAATTTCCTTCCACCCAACATTCCTCAAGTCTCCCGATAAAAATTATACCTCACTTGTGTGGACAGGCCTAGTGCCCGCGACGGAAATGGCCCTAAACACAACGAGGACACATCACATTTTTCGACAGAAAACAGAGGTGTTTTTTGCAAAGTGCCTTCCTGTGGATTTTGGCCTCTAACTCAGCCAGCACTTAGGGAAACCTACCAGACCTGTGCATTTTTGAAAACTAGAGACCTAGGGGAATCCAAGATGGGGTGACTTGTGGGGCTCTCACCAGTTTCTGTTAACCAGAATCCTTTGCAATCCTCAAACTTTGGCTAAAAAAACACTTTTTCCTCACATTTCGGTGACAGAAAGTTCTGGAATCTGCAAGGAGGAGCCACAAATTTCCTTCCACCCAATGTTCACCAAGTGTCCCGATAAAAATGATACCTCAGTTGTGTGGGTAGGCCTAGCGCCTGCGACAGGAAATGCCCCAAAGCACATTGTGGACACATCACATTTTCCCAAAGAAAACGTGTTTTTTGCAAAGTGCCTACCTGTGGATTTTGGCCTCTAGCTCAGTCGGCACCTAGGGAAACCTACCAAACCTGTGCATTTTTTAAATTAGAGACCTAGGGGAATCCAAGATGGGGTGACTTGTGGGGCTCTCACCAGGTTCTGTTACCCAGAATACTTTGCAAACCTCAGAATTTGGCCAAAACAACACTTTTTCCTCACATTTCGTGACAGAAAGTTCTGGAATCTGAGAGGAGCCACAAATTTCCTTCCACCCAGCGTTCCCCCAAGTCTCCCGATAAAAATTATACCTCACTTGTGTGGGTAGCCCTAGTGCCCGTGACAGGAAATGCCCCAAAACACAACGTGGACTCATCACATTTTTCCTAAGAAAATAGAGGTGTTTTTTGCAAAGTGCCTACCTGTGGATTTTGGCCTCTAGCTCAGTCGACACCCAGGGAAACCTATCAAACTTGTGCATTTTTTAAAACTAGAGACCTAGTGGAATCCAAGATGGGGCGACTTGTGGGGTTCTCACCAGGTTCTGTTACCCAGAATCCTTTGCAATCCTCAAAATTTGGCTAACAAAAACCTTTTTCCTCACATTTCGGTGACAGAAAGCTCTGGAATCTGAGAGGAGACACAAATTTCCTTCCACCCAACATTCCTCAAGTCTCCCGATAAAAATTATACCTCACTTGTGTGGACAGGCCTAGTGCCCGCGACGGAAATGGCCCTAAACACAACGAGGACACATCACATTTTTCCACAGAAAACAGAGGTGTTTTTTGCAAAGTGCCTTCCTGTGGATCTAGGCCTCTAGCTCAGCCGGCCCCTAGGGAAACCTACCAAACCTGTGCATTTTTGAAAACTAGAGACCTAGGGGAATCCAAGATGGGATGACTTGTGGGGCTCTCACCAGGTTCTGTTACCCAGAATCCTTTGCAAACCTCAGAATTTGGCTAAAACAACACTTTTTCCTCACAGTTCGTGACACAAAGTTCTGGAATCTGAGAGGAGCCACAAATTTCCTTCCACCCAGCGTTCCCCCAAGTCTCCCGATAAAAATTATACCTCACTTGTGTGGGTAGCCCTAGTGCCCGTGACAGGAAATGCCCCAAAACACAACGTGGACTCATCACATTTTTCCTAAGAAAATAGAGGTGTTTTTTGCAAAGTGCCTACCTGTGGATTTTGGCCTCTAGCTCAGTCGACACCCAGGGAAACCTATCAAACTTGTGCATTTTTTAAAAATTGAGACCTAGTGGAATCCAAGATGGGGCGACTTGTGGGGTTCTCACCAGGTTCTGTTACCCAGAATCCTTTGCAATCCTCAAAATTTGGCTAACAAAAACCTTTTTCCTCACATTTCGGTGACAGAAAGCTCTGGAATCTGAGAGGAGACACAAATTTCCTTCCACCCAACATTCCTCAAGTCTCCCGATAAAAATTATACCTCACTTGTGTGGACAGGCCTAGTGCCCGCGACGGAAATACCCCTAAACACAACGAGGACACATCACATTTTTCGACAGAAAACAGAGGTGTTTTTTGCAAAGTGCCTTCCTGTGGATTTTGGCCTCTAACTCAGCCAGCACCTAGGGAAACCTGCCAAACCTGTGCATTTTTGAAAACTAGAGACCTAGGGGAATCCAAGATGGGGTGACTTGTGGGGCTCTCACCAGGTTCTGTTAACCAGAATCCTTTGCAATCCTCAAACTTTGGCTAAAAAACACTTTTTCCTCACATTTCGGTGACAGAAAGTTCTGGAATCTGTAAGGAGGAGCCACAAATTTCCTTCCACCCAATGTTCACCAAGTGTCCCGATAAAAATGATACCTCAGTTGTGTGGGTAGGCCTAGTGCCTGCGACAGGAAATGCCCCAAAGCACATTGTGGACACATCACATTTTCCCAAAGAAAACGTGTTTTTTGCAAAGTGCCTACCTGTGGATTTTGGCCTCTAGCTCAGTCGACAGCTAGGGAAACCTACCAAACTTGTGCATTTTTTAAAACTAGAGACCTAGTGGAATCCAAGATGGGGTGACTTGTGGGGCTCTCACCAGGTTCTGTTACCCAGAATCCTTTGCAATCCTCAAAATTTGGCTAAAAAAAACCTTTTTCCTCACATTTCGGTGACAGAAAGCTCTGGAATCTGAGAGGAGCCACAAATTTTCTTCCACTCAACATTCATCAAGTCTCCTGATAAAAATTACACCTCACTTGTGTGGACAGGCCTAGTACCCGCGACAGAAATGCCCCAAAACACAACGTGGACACATCACATTTTTCCACAGAAAACAGAGGTGTTTTTTGCAAAGTGCCTTCCTGTGGATCTAGGCCTCTAGCTCAGCTGGCCCCTAGGGAAACCTACCAAACCTGTGCATTTTTGAAAACTAGAGACCTAGGGGAATCCAAGATGGGATGACTTGTGGGGCTCTCACCAGGTTCTGTTACCCAGAATCCTTTGCAAACCTCAGAATTTGGCTAAAACAACACTTTTTCCTCACATTTCGTGACACAAAGTTCTGGAATCTGAGAGGAGCCACAAATTTCCTTCCACCCAGCGTTCCCCCAAGTCTCCCGATAAAAATTATACCTCACTTGTGTGGGTAGCCCTAGTGCCCGTGACAGGAAATGCCCCAAAACACAACGTGGACTCATCACATTTTTCCTAAGAAAATAGAGGTGTTTTTTGCAAAGTGCCTACCTGTGGATTTTGGCCTCTAGCTCAGTCGACACCCAGGGAAACCTATCAAACTTGTGCATTTTTTAAAACTAGAGACCTAGTGGAATCCAAGATGGGGCGACTTGTGGGGTTCTCACCAGGTTCTGTTACCCAGAATCCTTTGCAATCCTCAAAATTTGGCTAACAAAAACCTTTTTCCTCACATTTCGGTGACAGAAAGCTCTGGAATCTGAGAGGAGACACAAATTTCCTTCCACCCAACATTCCTCAAGTCTCCCGATAAAAATTATACCTCACTTGTGTGGACAGGCCTAGTGCCCGCGACGGAAATACCCCTAAACACAACGAGGACACATCACATTTTTCGACAGAAAACAGAGGTGTTTTTTGCAAAGTGCCTTCCTGTGGATTTTGGCCTCTAACTCAGCCAGCACTTAGGGAAACCTACCAGACCTGTGCATTTTTGAAAACTAGAGACCTAGGGGAATCCAAGATGGGGTGACTTGTGGGGCTCTCACCAGTTTCTGTTAACCAGAATCCTTTGCAATCCTCAAACTTTGGCTAAAAAACACTTTTTCCTCACATTTCGGTGACAGAAAGTTCTGGAATCTGTAAGGAGGAGCCACAAATTTCCTTCCACCCAATGTTCACCAAGTGTCCCGATAAAAATGATACCTCAGTTGTGTGGGTAGGCCTAGTGCCTGCGACAGGAAATGCCCCAAAGCACATTGTGGACACATCACATTTTCCCAAAGAAAACGTGTTTTTTGCAAAGTGCCTACCTGTGGATTTTGGCCTCTCGCTCAGTCGACACCTAGGGAAACCTACCAAACTTGTGCATTTTTTAAAACTAGAGACCTAGTGGAATCCAAGATGTGGTGACTTGTGGGGCTCTCACCAGGTTCTGTTACCCAGAATCCTTTGCAATCCTCAAAATTTGGCTAAAAAAAACCTTTTTCCTCACATTTCGGTGACAGAAAGCTCTGGAATCTGAGAGGAGCCACAAATTTTCTTCCACTCAACATTCATCAAGTCTCCTGATAAAAATTACACCTCACTTGTGTGGACAGGCCTAGTACCCGCGACAGAAATGCCCCAAAACACAACGTGGACACATCACATTTTTCCACAGAAAACAGAGGTGTTTTTTGCAAAGTGCCTTCCTGTGGATCTAGGCCTCTAGCTCAGCTGGCCCCTAGGGAAACCTACCAAACCTGTGCATTTTTGAAAACTAGAGACCTAGGGGAATCCAAGATGGGATGACTTGTGGGGCTCTCACCAGGTTCTGTTACCCAGAATCCTTTGCAAACCTCAGAATTTGGCTAAAACAACACTTTTTCCTCACATTTCGTGACACAAAGTTCTGGAATCTGAGAGGAGCCACAAATTTCCTTCCACCCAGCGTTCCCCCAAGTCTCCCGATAAAAATTATACCTCACTTGTGTGGGTAGCCCTAGTGCCCGTGACAGGAAATGCCCCAAAACACAACGTGGACTCATCACATTTTTCCTAAGAAAATAGAGGTGTTTTTTGCAAAGTGCCTACCTGTGGATTTTGGCCTCTAGCTCAGTCGACACCCAGGGAAACCTATCAAACTTGTGCATTTTTTAAAACTAGAGACCTAGTGGAATCCAAGATGGGGCGACTTGTGGGGTTCTCACCAGGTTCTGTTACCCAGAATCCTTTGCAATCCTCAAAATTTGGCTAACAAAAACCTTTTTCCTCACATTTCGGTGACAGAAAGCTCTGGAATCTGAGAGGAGACACAAATTTCCTTCCACCCAACATTCCTCAAGTCTCCCGATAAAAATTATACCTCACTTGTGTGGACAGGCCTAGTGCCCGCGACGGAAATGGCCCTAAACACAACGAGGACACATCACATTTTTCGACAGAAAACAGAGGTGTTTTTTGCAAAGTGCCTTCCTGTGGATTTTGGCCTCTAACTCAGCCAGCACTTAGGGAAACCTACCAGACCTGTGCATTTTTGAAAACTAGAGACCTAGGGGAATCCAAGATGGGGTGACTTGTGGGGCTCTCACCAGGTTCTGTTACCCAGAATCCTTTGCAATCCTCAAAATTTGGCTAAAAAAAACCTTTTTCCTCACATTTCGGTGACAGAAAGCTCTGGAATCTGAGAGGAGCCACAAATTTTCTTCCACTCAACATTCATCAAGTCTCCTGATAAAAATTACACCTCACTTGTGTGGACAGGCCTAGTACCCGCGACAGAAATGCCCCAAAACACAACGTGGACACATCACATTTTTCCACAGAAAACAGAGGTGTTTTTTGCAAAGTGCCTTCCTGTGGATCTAGGCCTCTAGCTCAGCTGGCCCCTAGGGAAACCTACCAAACCTGTGCATTTTTGAAAACTAGAGACCTAGGGGAATCCAAGATGGGATGACTTGTGGGGCTCTCACCAGGTTCTGTTACCCAGAATCCTTTGCAAACCTCAGAATTTGGCTAAAACAACACTTTTTCCTCACATTTCGTGACACAAAGTTCTGGAATCTGAGAGGAGCCACAAATTTCCTTCCACCCAGCGTTCCCCCAAGTCTCCCGATAAAAATTATACCTCACTTGTGTGGGTAGCCCTAGTGCCCGTGACAGGAAATGCCCCAAAACACAACGTGGACTCATCACATTTTTCCTAAGAAAATAGAGGTGTTTTTTGCAAAGTGCCTACCTGTGGATTTTGGCCTCTAGCTCAGTCGACACCCAGGGAAACCTATCAAACTTGTGCATTTTTTAAAACTAGAGACCTAGTGGAATCCAAGATGGGGCGACTTGTGGGGTTCTCACCAGGTTCTGTTACCCAGAATCCTTTGCAATCCTCAAAATTTGGCTAACAAAAACCTTTTTCCTCACATTTCGGTGACAGAAAGCTCTGGAATCTGAGAGGAGACACAAATTTCCTTCCACCCAACATTCCTCAAGTCTCCCGATAAAAATTATACCTCACTTGTGTGGACAGGCCTAGTGCCCGCGACGGAAATGGCCCTAAACACAACGAGGACACATCACATTTTTCCACAGAAAACAGAGGTGTTTTTTGCAAAGTGCCTTCCTGTGGATCTAGGCCTCTAGCTCAGCCGGCCCCTAGGGAAACCTACCAAACCTGTGCATTTTTGAAAACTAGAGACCTAGGGGAATCCAAGATGGGATGACTTGTGGGGCTCTCACCAGGTTCTGTTACCCAGAATCCTTTGCAAACCTCAGAATTTGGCTAAAACAACACTTTTTCCTCACAGTTCGTGACACAAAGTTCTGGAATCTGAGAGGAGCCACAAATTTCCTTCCACCCAGCGTTCCCCCAAGTCTCCCGATAAAAATTATACCTCACTTGTGTGGGTAGCCCTAGTGCCCGTGACAGGAAATGCCCCAAAACACAACGTGGACTCATCACATTTTTCCTAAGAAAATAGAGGTGTTTTTTGCAAAGTGCCTACCTGTGGATTTTGGCCTCTAGCTCAGTCGACACCCAGGGAAACCTATCAAACTTGTGCATTTTTTAAAAATTGAGACCTAGTGGAATCCAAGATGGGGTGACTTGTGGGGTTCTCACCAGGTTCTGTTACCCAGAATCCTTTGCAATCCTCAAAATTTGGCTAACAAAAACCTTTTTCCTCACATTTCGGTGACAGAAAGCTCTGGAATCTGAGAGGAGACACAAATTTCCTTCCACCCAACATTCCTCAAGTCTCCCGATAAAAATTATACCTCACTTGTGTGGACAGGCCTAGTGCCCGCGACGGAAATACCCCTAAACACAACGAGGACACATCACATTTTTCGACAGAAAACAGAGGTGTTTTTTGCAAAGTGCCTTCCTGTGGATTTTGGCCTCTAACTCAGCCAGCACCTAGGGAAACCTGCCAAACCTGTGCATTTTTGAAAACTAGAGACCTAGGGGAATCCAAGATGGGGTGACTTGTGGGGCTCTCACCAGGTTCTGTTAACCAGAATCCTTTGCAATCCTCAAACTTTGGCTAAAAAACACTTTTTCCTCACATTTCGGTGACAGAAAGTTCTGGAATCTGTAAGGAGGAGCCACAAATTTCCTTCCACCCAATGTTCACCAAGTGTCCCGATAAAAATGATACCTCAGTTGTGTGGGTAGGCCTAGTGCCTGCGACAGGAAATGCCCCAAAGCACATTGTGGACACATCACATTTTCCCAAAGAAAACGTGTTTTTTGCAAAGTGCCTACCTGTGGATTTTGGCCTCTAGCTCAGTCGACAGCTAGGGAAACCTACCAAACTTGTGCATTTTTTAAAACTAGAGACCTAGTGGAATCCAAGATGGGGTGACTTGTGGGGCTCTCACCAGGTTCTGTTACCCAGAATCCTTTGCAATCCTCAAAATTTGGCTAAAAAAAACCTTTTTCCTCACATTTCGGTGACAGAAAGCTCTGGAATCTGAGAGGAGCCACAAATTTTCTTCCACTCAACATTCATCAAGTCTCCTGATAAAAATTACACCTCACTTGTGTGGACAGGCCTAGTACCCGCGACAGAAATGCCCCAAAACACAACGTGGACACATCACATTTTTCCACAGAAAACAGAGGTGTTTTTTGCAAAGTGCCTTCCTGTGGATCTAGGCCTCTAGCTCAGCTGGCCCCTAGGGAAACCTACCAAACCTGTGCATTTTTGAAAACTAGAGACCTAGGGGAATCCAAGATGGGATGACTTGTGGGGCTCTCACCAGGTTCTGTTACCCAGAATCCTTTGCAAACCTCAGAATTTGGCTAAAACAACACTTTTTCCTCACATTTCGTGACACAAAGTTCTGGAATCTGAGAGGAGCCACAAATTTCCTTCCACCCAGCGTTCCCCCAAGTCTCCCGATAAAAATTATACCTCACTTGTGTGGGTAGCCCTAGTGCCCGTGACAGGAAATGCCCCAAAACACAACGTGGACTCATCACATTTTTCCTAAGAAAATAGAGGTGTTTTTTGCAAAGTGCCTACCTGTGGATTTTGGCCTCTAGCTCAGTCGACACCCAGGGAAACCTATCAAACTTGTGCATTTTTTAAAACTAGAGACCTAGTGGAATCCAAGATGGGGCGACTTGTGGGGTTCTCACCAGGTTCTGTTACCCAGAATCCTTTGCAATCCTCAAAATTTGGCTAACAAAAACCTTTTTCCTCACATTTCGGTGACAGAAAGCTCTGGAATCTGAGAGGAGACACAAATTTCCTTCCACCCAACATTCCTCAAGTCTCCCGATAAAAATTATACCTCACTTGTGTGGACAGGCCTAGTGCCCGCGACGGAAATACCCCTAAACACAACGAGGACACATCACATTTTTCGACAGAAAACAGAGGTGTTTTTTGCAAAGTGCCTTCCTGTGGATTTTGGCCTCTAACTCAGCCAGCACCTAGGGAAACCTGCCAAACCTGTGCATTTTTGAAAACTAGAGACCTAGGGGAATCCAAGATGGGGTGACTTGTGGGGCTCTCACCAGGTTCTGTTAACCAGAATCCTTTGCAATCCTCAAACTTTGGCTAAAAAACACTTTTTCCTCACATTTCGGTGACAGAAAGTTCTGGAATCTGTAAGGAGGAGCCACAAATTTCCTTCCACCCAATGTTCACCAAGTGTCCCGATAAAAATGATACCTCAGTTGTGTGGGTAGGCCTAGTGCCTGCGACAGGAAATGCCCCAAAGCACATTGTGGACACATCACATTTTCCCAAAGAAAACGTGTTTTTTGCAAAGTGCCTACCTGTGGATTTTGGCCTCTAGCTCAGTCGACAGCTAGGGAAACCTACCAAACTTGTGCATTTTTTAAAACTAGAGACCTAGTGGAATCCAAGATGGGGTGACTTGTGGGGCTCTCACCAGGTTCTGTTACCCAGAATCCTTTGCAATCCTCAAAATTTGGCTAAAAAAAACCTTTTTCCTCACATTTCGGTGACAGAAAGCTCTGGAATCTGAGAGGAGCCACAAATTTTCTTCCACTCAACATTCATCAAGTCTCCTGATAAAAATTACACCTCACTTGTGTGGACAGGCCTAGTACCCGCGACAGAAATGCCCCAAAACACAACGTGGACACATCACATTTTTCCACAGAAAACAGAGGTGTTTTTTGCAAAGTGCCTTCCTGTGGATCTAGGCCTCTAGCTCAGCTGGCCCCTAGGGAAACCTACCAAACCTGTGCATTTTTGAAAACTAGAGACCTAGGGGAATCCAAGATGGGATGACTTGTGGGGCTCTCACCAGGTTCTGTTACCCAGAATCCTTTGCAAACCTCAGAATTTGGCTAAAACAACACTTTTTCCTCACATTTCGTGACACAAAGTTCTGGAATCTGAGAGGAGCCACAAATTTCCTTCCACTGAGCGTTCCCCCAAGTCTCCCGATAAAAATTATACCTCACTTGTGTGGGTAGCCCTAGTGCCCGTGACAGGAAATGCCCCAAAACACAACGTGGACTCATCACATTTTTCCTAAGAAAATAGAGGTGTTTTTTGCAAAGTGCCTACCTGTGGATTTTGGCCTCTAGCTCAGTCGACACCCAGGGAAACCTATCAAACTTGTGCATTTTTTAAAACTAGAGACCTAGTGGAATCCAAGATGGGGCGACTTGTGGGGTTCTCACCAGGTTCTGTTACCCAGAATCCTTTGCAATCCTCAAAATTTGGCTAACAAAAACCTTTTTCCTCACATTTCGGTGACAAAAAGCTCTGGAATCTGAGAGGAGACACAAATTTCCTTCCACCCAACATTCCTCAAGTCTCCCGATAAAAATTATACCTCACTTGTGTGGACAGGCCTAGTGCCCGCGACGGAAATGGCCCTAAACACAACGAGGACACATCACATTTTTCGACAGAAAACAGAGGTGTTTTTTGCAAAGTGCCTTCCTGTGGATTTTGGCCTCTAACTCAGCCAGCACTTAGGGAAACCTACCAGACCTGTGCATTTTTGAAAACTAGAGACCTAGGGGAATCCAAGATGGGGTGACTTGTGGGGCTCTCACCAGTTTCTGTTAACCAGAATCCTTTGCAATCCTCAAACTTTGGCTAAAAAACACTTTTTCCTCACATTTCGGTGACAGAAAGTTCTGGAATCTGCAAGGAGGAGCCACAAATTTCCTTCCACCCAATGTTCACCAAGTGTCCCGATAAAAATGATACCTCAGTTGTGTGGGTAGGCCTAGCGCCTGCGACAGGAAATGCCCCAAAGCACATTGTGGACACATCACATTTTCCCAAAGAAAACGTGTTTTTTGCAAAGTGCCTACCTGTGGATTTTGGCCTCTAGCTCAGTCGGCACCTAGGGAAACCTACCAAACCTGTGCATTTTTTTAAAATAGAGACCTAGGGGAATCCAAGATGGGGTGACTTGTGGGGCTCTCACCAGGTTCTGTTACCCAGAATACTTTGCAAACCTCAGAATTTGGCCAAAACAACACTTTTTCCTCACATTTCGTGACAGAAAGTTCTGGAATCTGAGAGGAGCCACAAATTTCCTTCCACCCAGCGTTCCCCCAAGTCTCCCGATAAAAATTATACCTCACTTGTGTGGGTAGCCCTAGTGCCCGTGACAGGAAATGCCCCAAAACACAACGTGGACTCATCACATTTTTCCTAAGAAAATAGAGGTGTTTTTTGCAAAGTGCCTACCTGTGGATTTTGGCCTCTAGCTCAGTCGACACCCAGGGAAACCTATCAAACTTGTGCATTTTTTAAAACTAGAGACCTAGTGGAATCCAAGATGGGGCGACTTGTGGGGTTCTCACCAGGTTCTGTTACCCAGAATCCTTTGCAATCCTCAAAATTTGGCTAACAAAAACCTTTTTCCTCACATTTCGGTGACAGAAAGCTCTGGAATCTGAGAGGAGACACAAATTTCCTTCCACCCAACATTCCTCAAGTCTCCCGATAAAAATTATACCTCACTTGTGTGGACAGGCCTAGTGCCCGCGACGGAAATGGCCCTAAACACAACGAGGACACATCACATTTTTCGACAGAAAACAGAGGTGTTTTTTGCAAAGTGCCTTCCTGTGGATTTTGGCCTCTAACTCAGCCAGCACTTAGGGAAACCTACCAGACCTGTGCATTTTTGAAAACTAGAGACCTAGGGGAATCCAAGATGGGGTGACTTGTGGGGCTCTCACCAGTTTCTGTTAACCAGAATCCTTTGCAATCCTCAAACTTTGGCTAAAAAACACTTTTTCCTCACATTTCGGTGACAGAAAGTTCTGGAATCTGTAAGGAGGAGCCACAAATTTCCTTCCACCCAATGTTCACCAAGTGTCCCGATAAAAATGATACCTCAGTTGTGTGTGTAGGCCTAGCGCCTGCGACAGGAAATGCCCCAAAGCACATTGTGGACACAGCACATTTTCCCAAAGAAAACGTGTTTTTTGCAAAGTGCCTACCTGTGGATTTTGGCCTCTAGCTCAGTCGGCACCTAGGGAAACCTACCAAACCTGTGCATTTTTTTAAACTAGAGACCTAGGGGAATCCAAGATGGGGTGACTTGTGGGGCTCTCGCCAGGTTCTGTTACCCAGAATACTTTGCAAACCTCAGAATTTGGCCAAAACAACACTTTTTCCTCACATTTCGTGACAGAAAGTTCTGGAATCTGAGAGGAGCCACAAATTTCCTTCCACCCAGCGTTCCCCCAAGTCTCCCGATAAAAATAATACCTCACTTGTGTGGTTAGACCTACTGCCCGTGACAGAAAATGCCCCAAAACACAACTTGAACACATCACATATTTCCACAGAAAATACAGGTGTTTTTTTGCAAAGTGCCTATCTGTGGATTTTGGCCTCTAGCTCATTCGGCACTTAGGGATACCTACCAAACCTGTGCCTTTTTTAAAACTAGAGACACAGGGGAATCCAAGATGAGGGACTTGTAGGGCTCTCACCAGGTTCTGTTACCCAGAATCCTTTGCAAACCTCAAAATTGGGCAAACAAACCACTTTTTCATCATATTTCGTGACAGAAAATTCTGGAATCTGAGAGGAGCCACAAATTTCCTTCCACCTAGCATTCCCCCAAGTCTCCCGATAAAAATGATACCTCACTTGTATGGGCAGGCCTAGTGCCCGCAACAGGAAATGCTCCAAAGCACAACATAGAAACATCACATTTTTCCACAGAAAACAGAGGTGTTTTTTGAAAGGTGCCTACCTGTGGATCTTGGCCTCTAGCTCAGCTGGCCCCTAGGGAAACCTACCAAACTTGTGCATTTTGGAAAACTAGAGACCTAGGGGAATCCAAAATGGGATGACTTGTGGGGCTCTCACCAGGTTCTGTTACCCAGAATCCTTTGCAAACCTCACAATGTTGCTAAAAAACACTTTTTCCTCATTTCGGTGACAGAAAGTTCTAGAATCTGAGAGGAGCCACAAATTTCCTTCCACCCAGCGTTCCCCCAAGTCTCCAGCTAAAAATGATACCTCACTTGTGTGGGTTGGCCTAGTGCCCACAACAGGAAATGCCACAAAGCACAACATTGACACATCACATTTTTCCACAGAAAACAGAGGTGTTTTTTGCAAAGTTCCTACCTGTGGATTTTGGCCTCTAGCTCAGCTGGCACCTAGGGAAACCTACCAAACCTGTGCATTTTTTAAAGCTAGATACCTAGGGGAATCCAAGATGGGGTGACTTGTGGGGCTCTCACCAGGATCTGTTACCCAGAATCCTTTGCAAACCTCAACATTTGGATAAAAAACACTTTTTCCTCACATTTTGGTGACAGAAAGTTCTGGAATCTGAGAGAAACCACAATTTTCCTTCAACCCAGCGTTCCCCCAAGTCTAATAAAATCACAAAAATGATACCTCACTTGTGTGGGTAGGCCTAGTGCCCGTGACAAGCAATGACCCAAAACGCTAAGTTTTCCGTATTGACTCTACACCCTGGGAGACCAGTAAATGCAGGTAACTGTGGCTGCTCCATGTTTGGGGCAATCCAGGTGTCAGGTTTTCTTATAGGAAACCCTTCAGCCCCAGGCTGCTGCAGTCTTGGCACTTCAATGTCCTCCTTTAAAATAGGCCCTTCCACTGCACTGGGAGTGGCTTCCTCATCAGAAGAATTCTCTCGGACAGAAAACTCACTCCCAGAATCTCTCACTTCCTCCTCTGCCTCAGATGCAGAGTCAGTCTCATAATCATGGTCAGAAGACGACTCAAAAAGCATGCCATCAACCTGCTGAGCGGTCACTCTGCGGCTAGCCATGATCCTTTCTAACAACAAATGGATTGCCAACAACAACCAGCACTAAAATAACTAATAAACAAAGTGTAGCTTTATCACAAAGAGTTATGTTCTAAAAAACTATGCCACTCACTTGCCTCAAAAAGCTACTCACCAGCAACTACTCTGCACAGACACAAGAATCACCAATGAAATCCCACTAATAAGAAAAAAGAAAAAAGCAAATTATATATATGACAATACAAATATCATTGTGCTCAAATCTAAGGACAATTTCACACACAATCCTGCATTTAGTACACCACCTACAAACATGTCATTCATGTATGTCAACAATACTCCTTTGGAGTAAATTGCTTTTACTTAACAAAAACATGCAACTATGCAAACCGCAGGACAACTACTGCTAAAACCACAAGGATCCACAGCAAAGGAAGCAAAGGCTTTGAACTACAACAAAAAAGAAGAAATAAACTGTCAGTTGACAAACACCCCGCCACCAAGAACTTAGAAATTGTCCCTAGTGCCTAAGAGGCTTCTGCCCCCCTTGGGGGCAGATGGGCCTAAAAACAATAGGCCGATCTGCCCCCAAGGAGGACAGAAATGGCCATCAGTAATGTGCCCCCCTTGGGGGACGACCCTTGCCAAAGGTGCCGCCCCTCCCACACAAAAGACACACACAGACACAGGATCCCTGGTGCCTAAGTGGGCAGATGGGCATAAAATAAAATAGGCCGATCTGCCCCCAAGGGGGGCAGAAATGGCCAACAGCTCTGTGACCTATTTAGGGGGCGACATTTGCCAAAGGGGGCGAAAGGGGGCACCCCCAGCACAAAACAAAAAAAGGGTAAAAAAAAAAAATCCCTGGTGTATTGGTGGTTTCTGCCCCCCTTCAGGGCAGGTGGGCCAAAAAGAAATAGACCCATCTGCCCCCAAGGGGGGCAGACATGGCCAATACTAATTTCCCCCACTTTCGGGGGCGACCCTTGCCAACGGGGTGCCCCCAAACACACAAAACACACACACACCACACAATCCCTGGGGCCTAGTGGGTTTCGACTCCCCCGGAGGCAAGATCGGCCAAAAACATGGCCGATCTAGCCCCGGGGGGGGCGAAACATTAAAAAAAATATTTCCCCTGGGGCAGCGACCCCTGCCTAAGGGGTCGCTGCCCTAAAACTTTGATATACTCGTATTCCCTGGTGTCTAGTGGGTTTCGACCCCCCCCCCCCCCGGGGGCAGATCGTCTGAAAAAACAGCCGATTTGCCCCCAGGGGGGCCGAAACAGGATTTATTATTGTCCCCAAGGGGAGCAACCCTTGCCCAAGGGGTCGCTCCCCAAAATAAAGGCAAGTGTGAATCCCGGGTGCATAGTGGGGATTCCTGTTTCACGATCGCGGGCCATGCCCACGATCGTGAAACAGGAATCTATTGAAAACAGGCACAGGGGGAAAGGAAAATCTCTTTCCTTTCCCCCTATGTCTGTTTTCCCCCCAAAAGGAGAAGGAGTTACCTAAAAGACGTCCTTTCTCTAGACGTGCTGGAAGCAAATGGCTTCCAGCGTGTCCTCAGCAGCTTCTGATGACGTTGGCGCGCTGTGAGCTCGATGACGTCATCAGATTGCTGAGGGGGGGTGGAAGGGGAAGCGATTCCCCTTCCATCCCCGACTGGGGGGTGTGGGTGGGAGGCCCATGATGGGAGTGGTGGGCTGGGTGCAGGACGAGCTAGTCTCATCCAGGTCACACAGGAACCGTGTGCCTGGATGAGACCAGCTCGCCCGCGGCACCCGTGGGGTTAATGTCACGAGGAAGAACTCAATGCTTCGGTTCAAGATGGTACCTATAATTCCACATTTCATGTCCCGGCAGGTGGTTATTGTGGCCAACAGACACAAATGGGTGTCAGGCACGTTTTGTGAATTCCTCAGAGGGTTTCAAGATTAGCCAGCCAGGCCTTCTCTATGTTTCAGGTCAACACTCGGGTAGAGTTACCCCATACAGTGTGGGTAAATGGTACCAGCAATGGTTACAGACTAACACTTTAGCAGCATTCAAGGAACATCTTAATCTCCTATCAGAAGATGTGTGCTCTAAGTAATTCCTGTGTGCCATGTACAATGAGATCTGGAAGCTTTCTCAAATGGAAGCAGCTGCACATTTAAGGTAGATAGATAAAGATATGGAAAAGGCTTTACCTGTTGTAATGGCATGAATACTCCCTTAATAACATAGGCCCTCATTATTACATGCAAACACAATACCACCAGAAAGCGGCCAAAACTACAATCCCGCCAGGCCTAACAAAGGCGAGAAACAGTTGGTCCCACCACCCTCACCGCCACGCCTGCAACATACTGCCCTCCAAATAATGACCCATGAATCACCACAGCGGTCACTAAATGGCGGTTAGCCATTGGGGACCGCCCCGGTCCATATTCCCACTTCTCAACAACAGAAGCCAACATTGGCCAGATTTAAAAACCCACACCTGACACACATACACACACCGTACACACCCACCAACAGCACTATAAAACACCTCCCCACACAACCCACGTCTTTGCAAATGCTACACGTTGCCAACCCAAACATTTACATAACTGCACACACAAACCTCAACCACCAATACACCCATCAAGCATCACACACCACACACGATACCTCAACACCTAACACACATCAATACTGGACACAGTCACTACTCCACAGCATCCCACATACACACACACCCTGCACCCGACTAACCTTCCACCCTCTGCACAACACACACACTACACCCATTACACAATAGGCATGTCACCACGAAAGAACCCCTGTTTCACAGATCAGAAGTTGTGGTTTATGGTAGATTAAATTGTAAGGGTAAACCCACAGCTGTTCATTGCACAGGGAGCAGATATCCATTGCCAGGAAGATGGAGCTGTGGCGGAGAATCGTGGACAAGGTGAAGTTCGTGGCAACATATCCACGCACAAGGGACAACATTAGAAAGAGGTGGAATGACCTACCAGGGAAGGTGGATGCAATGGCATCCAGGCACCACATTGCCATCATGAAGCCTGGCGGTGGACCCCCACCTCCTCCCCCACAGTTGACAACATGGGAGATGAAAGTCTTGGCTATCCTGCATCCAAAGGGCCTCACTGGAATCACTGGAGGGCTGGACACTGGTAAGTCACCATTATTACCCCACCACCAGTGGCACCTGCTTGGCAAATCACCCCGTCACCCTGACTCCCTTCACCCCACTCCATCCCAAACAGTGAATCACCCCCATAACCACCTTCAAGTATGTACCCCTGTATGCTCTACCCACTGCAAGCACAGCCCTCAAAGTAAGTAATGCATGGGCAGCATGTAATACTACCAATCCACCAATGATGGAAAAACAACACCCATCCCATATGGAAACCCAAAAATGCTGAATATGTATCTGAGAATGAATGTAACAAATCTCATACATGTCCACAGGTACCCCAGCCAATGTCAGCTGCCAGCAAGTGCCACGTCAACCTAGTCCTCCACCAGAAGAAGGGTCCAGTGAGGACAGCAACTCTGGATGTCTGGATCTAGATGTTCTCCCTGGCCCATAGCGGACCACTGGTCAGTCAAACACCACAAGCAACACCCAGTCCACCACAGAACACCCCACATCTGACTCCACTACCACAGTAGCCACCCAACATCCCCAAACCTCTGTCCCCATGACATGTCAAGCAACAGTGTGCCGACCTGTGCAGGGACCCGAGTTGACACCACACAGGCAAGACGATGAAGGTCCTGGTGTCAGTGGGAGTGGGCACACATTTCAAGGGACACAGGCCTAAGGGGCAAGGGCCAGTGGGAGTATATCTGTGCACCAAGGGGTGGGCCAAACCAGGGAATCTACTGCCCAGGAGGCACTCTCACATGTCCTGGGAGCGTAAATGCCAGGAGTGAAATCCCAAGACAGGATGAGCCAGGGACTTACCATCTGGCAGGAGGACAAGAGGCTGCAGGGGGAACACCACTAGGAGGTCATGCAGCAGTTGCAGGCCTTAAATGCCAACATGGCCTCCATTGCAAGGGTGCTGAGTGACATGGCTACCGTCATGCATAAGTACACAACACACCGGTGGGCCCCTTCCACTTGCCAGTGTGCTGACCAGCCCTCCACATCTGCCGCAGCTAGTGGACAGAGAGACCTGCCACAGGACTCACAGCTCACTATTCAGGAACAATTTAATGCACTACAGTTGGAAATGGGAGATCTCAAGGCAAGGGCTAAAGATGTTGAAGAACACTCTAGATGAAAGAATATACGTTTTCTGGACTTTCTGGAAGGCTCAAAAGACCCACACAATCAACTGTTCTTTGTGGGGTGGTTGACATCAATCGTCCTGGCTACAAGGGTCACAAAATTCTCTATTCAAAGGGAACATAAGATCCTGGGCCGTCCTCCCCCTCCGAGAACACTGCCCCCCTCCATCATTTCATTCCTGCTTTACTTTAGAGATTGTGACCTACTGCTGCAGATGTTCAGGGTGAGGTGATCCTGGACCTACTGTCGAGACGGGGCCACTCACCTGAAAAGCAAGATGTCTGCAGGGGCGATGGTATGCCCCGACCTCCTGGAATACCTCTCAGCACTTCCTGGTGGACACAGAAATCCCGGCAGGTGTCCCAAAAGGAAAGGGGGAGTGGAAGAGAAAGAGACAAAACACTGCCACGTCTTGCTGGTCCAGCCAGGCACCCTGTATCTTCCGGGGGGCAGGTCGTTGTTGACTGAGTGATAGTAGAATTAGTGAACTCAGCTTCCTTTAAACTGAATCTCTCTCTCTGATTTGGGCACATGAGTGGTAGAAGAACACTGGGATGCTCCAGCACTTTTTTTGGATAATAATAATAATTGTTGCCACAATTACTAACACTGCATTACCCAAAACCCAAACTGAGTACCATAACAATAAGTACTGCAACACTAGGGCTGGCTTCACAGAGATTCACTGTTGCACACTACAATTAGAACTGTGCTTGCACTTATCATGTACAAGAGACAAACAAGGGCATTAATTATATCACGTATAACTTTCTTGCATGCATAGGGTTAAACTAAAAGGAACAAAACAATCCAAGAAATACAAATGTCCACTCTGGGTTTAAGCAGTTAGGGTGGCACAGTTTGGTTTAGTTTCACTGTGTGTGTGAAAAACCCTTCAAAAGCAAATTCCTCAAACCTAAAACACAAGCATGAAGGACACAATTTAAATCCAAGAGTTATGCTATTAGAGATAGAAAAGTCACGTAAATGCTCTTTTAAAATTACACTCTCACATTGTGTAGTACTTGAGCTCAAGTAGATTTCCTGAAGCACATTTAGGCAAGTAACTACAATAATAATGTAGAATTTTCAGAAATGCATTTGTCTCTTCAAGATAAGCACTCTGCCAAAATACGAGGTCTGAAATACACCAGCTGTTCTAGGAAAGCGCAGCTCTCAAAGAACAAACTGCCTGGAGAATACTAGTCACTTAGCTGCAGTCTTTTCCAGAGTGCTGGAGGAATGCCTGGTGTCAGCTGGTACAGGAACAAAGAAAAGAATTGCCTCAAAAGTCCTGAATATGAGGATGACAACAGGGGCTTGACTGCCAGATCAGATGCTGAGTTCAGGAAGCAAAACAAAGCCAAGTAGGGAGGCATTCTTCACTCTGCTATTTATAGACAATCAGGAAAGCAGTTGAGTTTCCACATTTGGCTGAGTCACCACACCCAATTAGAAGCACATGTCTACACCACACCCAATTAGAAGCACATGTCTACACCTGCTCGCATTAGCAAACAAGCATTGGTAAAACAAGCATTGATAAAACCAATTGTGTAACACAGCACATTATGTTTACTTAGAAACACGAAGGTTTAAACAAAGAACAGAGATATGAATTAACCCTAATCCCTGGGGATGCTGACCAATAACGCAGGAGGCACCTTGAGGGTTCCTGACACCTACAATGGTAGCATGTTAACTGCGTATCCTGACTACACAGCAGATGTCCAGAGGAGACACAACACCTTTAGAGCATTCTAGGTGCAGATTCAGACTTTAGGGCTCTCCTATGCCCTGTTGTTTCCAGTCCGCCTGCAAGTTGTGGACTCAGGTACGACTCATTTCTTCCCAACCCTGGATGAGGCCCAGATATGGCTACACTCTAAGAGATATTTAGAGTGGCCAGAGCCATCTGGGGACGCCTTGCAATGTTGGTCTGACGGGAGATCCTAGTGATACAGGAATGTATGTTCACCATAGGGCTGGTTGGCTAAAAGTCACCTGGCAGGGCCCAGGTGTAACTGAGTAGAGGAACGCAGCCTTTACTGTACACTGGACATGACCTGCCCCACAGAAACCTCTGCATGGGCTTACTACTGTTGCATGTGCACTTTGCATGTTGGTCCACTTACACGGAACATTGGGCCAGATGTACAATGCATTTTACCAGTTTCAAGTGGCCCATCATGCTAACATGCTTCCACACCACCCAGTCACTCCACAATTCACCCAGTCTTCCACTACACCCCCACCTATTCACCAAATGCCCCTCCCCTGCATGCCGCAGCACCACCCAGACCCAATGCTGGCAAAGTCCCTGCCAAGTTCCATGTCTGCATCATCAGCTACTGGTCCAGCTGCCTCCTCATCATCAGGTGGTAATGGTATCTGACTTCTCAGCAGGCAACTATGATCTGGAATACCTCTGGGGAGTGTACAGGAGGGTACCTCCAGAGACATCAAGGCACCTAAATCTGGCCTTCAGTGGCCCAAGTGTCCTTTCAAATACATACCATCATGTGGGGGACATTACTGTTCCTCAGGCTGCAGCAGTCATGCACGGATCCAGGATATGTGTCTGTCACTTGGGAGATGTACTAGTCTGCCACACACATCACCTGGACATTGATGGAGTGGTAGTTTTTCCTGTTCCTATACACCTGTTCATTGGCACTGAGAGGGACCAAAGCTATATGTGTGTCATCTATATGTGTCCTATATCATAAACATCTGCCTTCACATTGGCTAAATCTGCATATTGGGGAGATCTGATGTAGCTCTCCAGGTGTTTCAAGAAAGCACACAGTACATCCCTCAACACAAGGCTGAACATGGCCTGCAACATGCCTGCTGCCAAACCCACTGTGTTCTGAAAGGAGCCTGTGGCAAGAAACTGTAGCACTGACAGGGCCTATACTGTGGGAGGGATGGCATAGGGATAAGGTATGGCAGGCAATAGATCTGGCTCCAACTGGATACAGAGATCCATGATATTCTGACAATTCAGATGATAGGTCATGATGATATGCCTGTCCTCCAGGGTAGCAAGGTTGACTAGCGGACGGTACACTGGTGCATGTCCCAATCTCCTCATGACAGGGTATCTAGGATAGAGACGAGAGAATGTACAATGTGACAAGCACTCCACACATGTTAGCTGAACATGTGCTTATCGCACACACCAAAGCTGAAGAAATGCCTTGCTCTGCTGACACATTCAATATTGGAGATGCTGAAGCGGCATGGACACCATCCTTGCTGCACATTGCTGGCACTGACCAATAGTTTGTGACACACATCACATGTGTCATGTTCTATATGAGGTACACAGACCTCTCCTGCACTGACCATGTATGTAGTCATGCCATATACCTCTATAGTTACACCGACTATGAGGCTCCGAGTATCTAGACATGCACTTCATCAGACAGCCGGCCATGTAACGCCACTGTCATTCATGTCACATATGTAAGCCTAACCATGATGGCACAACATAGGCCTGCTCCACATTCTGGAAACAAAACGTGTATGGTGTACTTATTTTGCTGCAGCAAGGCATGATATGTGCATAAAATGGCAGCTGTCTGTCCTGCATGCACTGGACAAATGGAAGTGACCTAAGTCCGCCGGTGTATGTCTTCGTGGAAAGGCGGTCACAGCCACAGCGTAACTTGTCATTGGTTAACATTGCTTTCTATGGGGGACTGGGGCCAATGGCAATCACCGCCAGCGGTGACTGTCCTTTACGCGGTGGCCGTGACCGCAATTTTCTGCCTCCTTGCTCAGTTGACTCCTGACACTCTTGCAAGCAAGACCTCCATGACATGAGCTGCTGCGTACTGTCTCTGGGAGCCATCATGCCATGTCCTGCAGGTGATAGGGGCCCAGCCTTCACCCAAGAAGAGCTGGAGAGACTGGCGGAACGGGTGCTATCCCTGTATGGACGTCTGTATGAGGCAGTCCTTCACAGAAAGCAGTCAGGTGAGTCCTTTGGGCAGCCAGGCAGTTCTTCTTGGCAGGATGCAGGTTCTGGTTACAAGTTTCTTCTTCGGAAGTGTCTGAGTTAGAAGTGGCAGAGGCCCTGTTTACATACCCAAATGTGCCTTTTCAAGTGGGGGAGACTTCAAAGAGAGGCATAGAAGTGCACCAGGTCCCCTTTCATTTTAATCCTGTCTGCCAGGGTACCAGTAGGGGGTGGGGCAGGCCTATGTGTGTGAGCAGGCCCTCCACCCTCCCAGCCCAGGAAGGCCATTCAAAACGCACATGAGGCTGAGTATCCTGTGTTTGGGGTGTGTCTGAGTAAATGCACAAGGAGCTATCAACTAAACCCAGCCAGACGTGGATTGTAAGGAACATAAAGATTTAAGTGCAGAGAAATGCTCACTTTCTAAAAGTGCCATTTCTAAAATAGTAATATTAAATCCAATTTCACCAGTCAGCAGGATTTTATATCACAATTCTGGCCATACTAAGTATGACCTTCCTTCTCCTTTCAGATCAGCAGCTACCACTTCAAACTATGTATGAGGGCAGCCCCAATGTTAGCCTATGAAGTGAGCAGGCCTCACAGCAGTGCCTACACATCACCCTGCCCTATGGGTTACCAAAGGCATACCTTAGGGGTCTCTTATATGTAGAAAAAGGGGAGTTTTAGGCTTGGCAAGTACTTTTAAATGCCAAGTCGAATTGGCAGTGAAACTGCACACACAGGCCTTGCAATGGCAGGCCTGAGACAAGGTTAAGGGGCTACTGAAGTGGGTGGCACAATCAGTGGTGCAGGCCCACTAGTAGCATTTAATCTACAGGCCCTGGGCACATATAGTGCACTTTACTAGGGTATTATCCAATGTTACCATGCTTAAAGGGAGAGAGCATATGCACTTTAGCACTGGTTAGCAAAAACAGTATCTAAAAAGTGTAGGGAGGCAGGCAAAAAGTTAGGGATGACCACCCTAAGGCTGTCAGTTCTAATAATTATAATAATGAAAAAATTAATTTACAATTATGTAAATAGGTACCTCTTCCATTGTCCTGATGACGCCTAGAAATGAAGGGCCGAAACACGTTGACTAACAATTTGAGGAGTACCATGAATTTGTGAGTCTTGAGACTATGATACAAGACTATATCACATTTAATCAAATTCGAATAACCATTTATCACAGACAGTATTAATTATTACTACCTCAATTGGAGGACAGCTTTAAAAGAAATTATGTTCGGCAGCCCACAATCGCGAATTCAGTTGGAAGTTTATAGTGCTAATTTACTTGCACTTAGTACCTGTTTGTTGTTTGTTGTTGTTTGTAAATTGTGTTGTATATTTTGGTTTAATGTATATGCATATATTTGTTTTAGTGGTGTGCATTGTAGTATTTCTTATATGTATTGTGGTTTTTGAAGAAGAGCAAGACAAATGGAGACAAATATAGACTCAGATAAAGCATAAATATTAGAATTAAAAAAACATTCCAGTGACTAATTAAGGTTTTCACTGTGATGTATAATTTATTGGTATTTATCCCTACTATACATCAGCTCTGTGATCAACCCCACTTAACAGATAAGCACCAAACTTGCCATGAAGAACCCAAAATGGACGTTCTTTTTTCAAAACATATTTCATGTTGATTCATCAAATGGAGCCAAAGTGTAAACTCTACCTAGCCATAGCTGCATTGATGCTATGGCTGCCAATGTAATTAATAGAAATATTTTATAATATATTTATACTTATCTTTATTTTTGTACACACAGTGGCAGTAATACCTATGTAGTTATAGTAGGTAGGTCAGAGTTTCCATAAGAAGAATGTTTTTTTATTCCGCTAGTAACCTTGGTGCCATTTGATAAATCTTCCCAAAACATTCCAAAAAGGGTTCATCCTCTTTAACTCCTTCCTGCAAAGTTTTTATTGCTGCCCTTCAAGTGAGAGGCTAGTAAGTGGGGTGGGAGGGGTCGCAAAACTCTATTTTCTAATGTTAAATCTGGAAACTTCTTTCACGGCTACAGAAAAAATCACTGGAATTACATCAGGTTTAGCAAAAAGGTAGAACTTTACTCAGAAAGCATGCTTATTTTGATTTGGTGTAAATCGGTTCAGCTTTTTAAAAACAAAAGTACCATTGAAAGAAATGCTCTGGTTGGACATGAAGGGGTTAAAAAGTTCAGTATGCCCTCATTGTTGGTGTCCAGATGTGCTCTGATTGGCCAGTTTAAAGGGAACTAGCCAGTCCTGATTGGCTGGCCACAACCTGAACAGTATGCTGTGGCGACCAGCAGGATTCGGGGACATGGTACCTTTATCCTAAAAATGCATTTAAAAAAATGAGAAGGCAGAGTGCACACACCCTGAGCCCAAGGAACATGTCGGGGTCCAGAAGAAACCTTCCCTTGATAGGCTGGCCACAACATGTTATTGCAGTCATTACAGGGCTCTGACATAGGGTCCCAATTGAAATGCATGCGTCCCACAGTGTGTTATCACTCTGTATTTGTAACAAAACAGTGGCACACCTGAAGACACCATGATTGAAATAAAGGTATAAAATGTAAAGCACTTCCTTTAAAAATGAACAAAATGAGGAGGTTATTTTTACAACAGAAATTATGGTTAGTGCTCTAGAAAGATAACATAAGGACACATTTTATATCAGTTCTCAAATATTTTCCTCATTTATTTCAGCAAAACATTCTGACATGCATAGTGAAACCTATATTTTCTGCACCATCTGCAGCCTGTCAGTGATCGTTTAGTTCTATTGAACAACTAGAGTGCTCACATTCTGATTGTATAATTCTGATTTTCTGACAAAAACCCTAGAAATCCATTAAAAAATCAAAGGTTAAAGTGAAGTGATAGCTAACTGAGATAACCTTGATTGTGCTCTCACCATGCTGATGTCCTCACACATAACATCACTCATGACATGTTAAATTACATCATTGATAGCACCACTGATGAGATCTCAAATAACATTATTGTTGACAACACTGATACCACCTTAGGCATACAGCACATAATTACTTAGTGTACACAAGGGGATCAGTAGCATGAAAATAGCTTAAGCCTCAAAGACAAGCATAATTGTGCATTCTAAAAGTTATGTGGTGTACTGTTTGCAAGTCACTAATGTTTGAAGTGAAAGAAGTACTCCATGTTAAACAAGGTAAAGGCTGAGGACACTAGATGGTAATTGAAGTAGCAGGTTTGAAAATAAGGTGTGGCTTAAAGCCAAATCCTCTTCTAAAAAAACTGTTAGAAAGTCCAAAGCAGCCGCAGACACTACATTAACCACCAGTGGATCTCAAGGCACATGCCCTTGTTAAATAGTTGTAAAAGTTGTAAATGGTGTAGACAAAATCTAGAAGCTGTAAATGTTTATTTCCAGAACTTTATTAACATTGTGAGGCATTACAGATTATGGAATAATGTAGAACATAGAGGTGTACCACTTGGTGGTGGTTTATCTCATGCTGGTGTTGTAAGCATGGCTTTACAGTTGTATGCCATTATACTCATATCAGTAGTGTGTATAGTGTATTTTACCAAGCTACAGAATGTTGTCTATAGGGCTTGGCAGAGGCTGTCTTTACAGTGGCAAATAAATACCTGTCAACCTCTTGATTTAAATTGCAGAGCATGTGAAGTCTTTAAGAGGGTAATCCTATTATGGTAAATAGAAAATTGTCCGTAGGTGTAAACTGTTGCATTAGTTCATGTTCACAGTCATACAGGATGGTGTCACAATGGTTGTATTTCATCAGTGATGTCATTTGAGATGCCATTAGGGATGTCATCAGTGATGCCATTTAAAATGTTGTGAGTGATGTAGTATGTGAGGCCATATTAAGTGCATGCTGGGGGTCGGAAGGTATAGGTAGCTCAGCAAAGTATAACTGGTGAATTTCAATGGAGTCTTCATTTTAACTGCTAGTTTTTACCTTATTTCAACACCTAACTATAACTTAAATGTAACCTTTATTTTACTCAGTGACTGCCATTGTGAGTTATAGTTAGGTCAGAATTTCTAAAGGAAGGGCGCCTATTAGTTGGCTAATAGCTTCAAAATTTTCCCTAAAAAATTCATCCATGTCAGCTCCTTCCTAGAAATTGTCAGGTGATCTGTCAAGTGGGGGCAAAGAAAAAGCAGGAGTCCCAAAATGTTGTTTTTCAATGTTAATTTCCATAGGAAAGTTGGGAAGCGATTCAGAAAAAACTGCTAAACTGAATGAAACAAAATGTGGTGGAAAGTTAGGACTTTACTTAGAAAGCATACTTTTCATTAGTTGATGTAAATCTGTTCAACCTTTGATGAAAAATTTACATTTAAAAAGGTGCTTGGGATGGTTATGAAGGGGTTAAAAATAAGTTTAATGGACGGTTGATCACATGAGAGCCCTGCCATGCCAACTTAAAAAAAAGAGAGTGATCTCATCTGGAGAGAGAGATTTTTTTCCATCAGCCATTTTGGTCCCATGGGACTGAGAGCTGTGATTGAGTGGCCCCAGACTCATCAAAAATGTTTTGATCCCCATAACACAACATGGGTGCTTGGTCCACATGTCCTGAAGTTTAATTTAAACAAGTGCTTATAAGGGGGAAGGGTTGGATACTCTGACCCCCTGGCATTTCGGAGTGGGGGAACCCAGAGAGATCCCCAGGGTCCAAAAATGCTTTTTGTTTTGTATTAGTACAGCGGTACTCCCATGGGATGTAGTGAGGCAGTTTGGTACTCCTGTGGTAGATGGTGCAAGCATGATGGTGATGCTTGGGTGTGGTAATGCAGGAGTATGATGAAAATATTTTAAAACACAGCAAAAACGTGGGGTGGGAGTTGATTGTGTTTTCCAGCTGTGGGGGGTTGGTTGCCCACACGGGATTAGGCACAGGACAGCCCATGCAGCCAACTCCTGTTGTGCACAACAAAAGACCATGGGTGGTGTGGAGTACAACACTCATGGTGAGTTGGGTGCAGCACCTGGCAGCAGGAAGGCTCTGTATCCCATGCTACACTGTGCACAGCCCAAGGCTGTGCAAGGCGACGGTGTCCACCTGCAAGGGGTTGGATGTGAGGTCAGGCTTTGACCAGGCAGCCAACCCTCAGCCATGCGGCAAATCTCCCCTGAACAAGGCTGAAACTGTGGTGCTACTGTCCTCCTTTGCCTGGCTTTGACCTTTGTACCCATGTCCTTGTAGGGGGTGAGGAGGTGGCAGTTCAGCTTTATTTATCCAAAGACGATGCTGAGTAGGGATCCACCTGTGAAAAAATTGAAAAATTTAGGATTTGCCTGGTACAGCAGTAAAAATTTCAAAAAGATTTATATGATGGTGAGTGTAGGTGACAGAATGCAATTGCATCTAAAAGTGAAATTGCTTCCACTTGCTTTTAAATACATACCAAAACCTCAGAATCTACTAAGCAAATGATAACCGAATTCAAGCTTGGAAAGTGCCCAGCACTCGCTGCAGCACATGGCCGAAGCCTGTGCAGAGTGCGAGTTTGTTGCATGCATACTGAAGTCCATGTAGAGTGCGAGGGTAGCCACCTGTGGGTTTGGGTGCAGGGTTTGCCACAGGCCAGGGCCTGTGCCCAACCCCACACTGTGCATGATCAGCAGACATGAAAGACTACATAAACATTTTGGGCCTCATTCTGACCCTGGCGGCCGGTGACCGCCAGGGTCACCGGCCACGGGAGCACCGCCGACAGGCTGGCGGTGCTCCGAAGGGCATTCTGACCGCGGCGGTTCAGCCGCGGTCAGAAAGGGTAAACCGGCGGTCACCCGCCGGTTTACCGCTGCCCTTCTGAATCCTCCATGGCGGCGGAGCGCGCTCCGCCGCCATGGGGATTCAGACACCCCCTACCGCCATCCTGTTCATGGCAGGAAACCCGCCATGAACAGGATGGCGGTAGGGGGTGCCGCGGGGCCCCTGGGGGCCCCTGCAGTGCCCATGCCAATGGCATGGGCACTGCAGGGGCCCCCGTAAGAGGGCCCCGCAAAGTATTTCAGTGTCTGCTATGCAGACACTGAAATACGCGACGGGTGCCACTGCACCCGTCGCACCTTCCCACTACGCCGGCTCAATTCTGAGCCGGCGTCCTCGTGGGAAGGTTGATTTGCCCTGGGCTGGCGGGCGGCCTTTTGGCGGCCGCCCGCCAGCCCAGGGCAAATCTCAGAATCACCGCAGCGGTCTTTCGACCGCGGTGCGGTGTTCTGACGGGGTTACTTTGGCGGGCGGCGGAAATGAGCCCCTTTATCTTTATGTTAAACCAGGAAAGTTGGTTTGAACAGGAGGCATTTTATTTTTTAAATGTCTTTTTACTTTTTTGGGTTTCTTCAAAAAAAATTTATTGAACTAAAAGAGAAGAAAAAATGGGGAACAAAACTTGGGTTAAAAAGAATTTAAACAACTATGTTTTACCACCACCCTCATTAGCAGTTAACTACCACTACTTCACTTTGGTACTCTGCTCTCCAGCAGATACAAACCTACAACAGTTCATGCTATACAGTGCTGTGCCATGGTACAGGAGTTTCAAGGCGGTAGCAGTATGAAGAGGAATAATGTCCCCAACCTGGACAGTTGGTAGTGGAGCTTTGGATGTAGAAACTCCTTTGTTGTTGCGGCATTTTGCAGTGTTTAGCTGTCTGCTGTGGCAAGGTTTCATGTGCCTGAACATTCCTGAGGTTCCAGTTCCTCTGGAAAATACTTGATGGCAGTCCTTGCACATGACTTTTGAGGCAATTATTTTCTTCGTTCCTGTACCAGCTGACACCGGGCATTCCTACAGCACTGCAGAAAAGACTGCAGCTAAGTGACTAGTATTCTGCAGGGACTTTCTTCTTTGAGCGCCACGCTTTCCTAGAACAGCAGGTGTATTTCAGACCTCGTATTTTGGCAGAGTACTTATCTTGAAGAGACAAATGCATTTCTGAACATTCTACATTACTATTGTAGTTACTTGCCTAAATGTGCTTCAAGAAATCTGCTTGAGCTCAAGTACTACAAAAAGTGACAGTGCAATTTTAAAAGAGCATTTACGTGACTTTTCTTTCTCTAATAGCATAACTCTTGGATTTAAATTGTGTCATTCATGCTTGTGTTTTAGGTTTGGGGAATTTGCTTTTGAAGGGTTTTTCACACACACAGTGAAACCAAACCAAACTGTGCCACCCTAACTGTTTAAACCCAGAGTGGACATTTGTATTTCTTGGATTGTTTTTTGTTCCTTTTAGTTTAACCCTATGCATGCCGGAAAGTTATACGTAATATAATTAATACCCTTGTTTGTCTTTCTTGTACATGATAAGTGCAACCACAGTTCTAATTGTAGTGTGCAACAGTGAATCTCTGTGAAGCCAGCCCTAGTGTTGCAGCACTTATTGTTATGGTACTCAATTTGGGTTTTTGGTAATGCAGTGTTCGTAATTGTGCCAGCAGTTATTATATCCAAGAAAAGTGCTGGAGCATCACAGTGTTCTTCTACAGCTCCCATGCCCATATCAGAAAGAGAGATTCAGTTTCAAGGAAGTTGAGTGCACTAACTCTACTATCACTCTGTCAACAACGACCTGCCCCCCACCCACGACAGGGTGTCTGGCTGGACCGGCAAGACGTGGCAGTGTTTTGTCTCTTTCTCTTCCACTCCCTCTTTCCTTTTGGGACACCTGCCGGGGTTTCTGTGTCCACCAGAAGTGCTGAGAGGTGTTCCAGGAGGTCGGGGGCATACCATAGCCCTTGCAGACATCCTGCTTTTCAGGTGAGTGGCCCTTTCTCAACAGTTCTCAAGTGCTACTCCGTAATTACAGTAAGTGGATTGGGAATTCTAGGAATGTATCTAACTAATGACATTAGCCAATGAGATGGTGTTTTGCTGTGAGTGACAGGTAACACAGTACATTTTGAGGTGTCACAGTACTGCAACACCAAAATGTCCAAGATGTCTTCCTTATTTAGGCCCGTGAGGAATCTTGTAGGCTCTAACTTTAGAATAAACTACCCCTTTATAGTGAACACAACTTTCTTTTTTTTTTTAGAAGTTCTGGGTCAGACAGTATTAGAAGCAAACCCACACGGGATTCCCACGGGATTCTCTCATTGTTTCTTTGGGTCCCTCAGGAATGCTGCAGTATTTTATAGATAGTAACAGGAGACACTACTCAGAAAAACCCACACCCTCTAGCAGCAACCTCAAGTGATTTGCTAACCACCGTTACTGGATTAATGTTTAACAGAGTCAATTTGCATCAAATACAGTCTGAAGCCATCATGGTCTTTTTCAAAACTGGAGACCAGCAAGTACCACCTGTATCATCCACCATTCTTTTGCATGGTACTCATGGTACTCATCGTACTGAAGATAATGACGTCAGTGTTCTTCCAAGCACTTCTGCACCACCAAAAAAAAAACAGGCCAAAGAAGGAATCACTGGTGTGGTGATTTTTCAAATTTACATCTAGTGAAAAATAAGTGCACAAGCGCTTACTTGAACATTGTGCCAGAAGATGCTGCATAAAGGTGAATAGTGGATACTATTCAATAGGAACCATTGGAATGTGCAAACATCTGAGGGTTATTCACCCAGACAACATAGCATGTGCAGAGATGCATACGATGTAAGTGGTAGAAAGAGGAACTGTTCCATGGGAAAAAGAAGAGAAAAGAAATGATGAGAACATGCAGCATTTTGGGATATTCTGCATACACTGCCATAATATCATGGCCTATGATAAAATGAATAAAGTAATATATAAAATAGCCATGGAACAGTGTCTGCAAAGAGAACACAAAGGGGGTCATTCCGACCCCGGCGGTCCTTGACCGCCGGGGCCGGAGTCGGCGGGAGCACCGCCAACAGGCTGGCGGTGCTCCCCCGGGTATTCTGACTGCGGCGGTTCAGCCGCGGCCAGAAAGGGAAAACCGGCGGTCTCCCGCCGGTTTTCCACTGCCCTGTAGAATCCTCCATAGGGATTCTGACCCCCATACCGCCATCCTGTTCCTGGCGGCTTCGGCCGCCAGGAACAGGATGGCGGTATGGGGTGTTGTGGGGCCCCTGGGGGCCCCTGCAGTGCCCATGCCAATGGCATGGGCACTGCAGGGGCCCCTGTAAGAGGGCCCCACCCTGAATTTCAGTGTCTGCTTAGCAGACACTGAAATTCGCGATGGGTGCTACTGCACCCGTCGCACATCCTCCACTCCGCCGGCTCCATTCGGAGCCGGCATCCTCATGGAGGGGTGTTTCCCACTGGGCTGGCGGGCGGCCTTTTGGCGGTCGCCCGCCAGCCCAGTGGGAAACCCAGAATACCCACGGCGGTCTTTTGACCGCGCAGCGGTATTCTGGCGGTTCCCTCCAGGCAGGCGGCTCCCGCCGCCCGCCGGGGTCAGAATGACCCCCAAAGTGTTATGTGAAGAAATAATTTAAGTAATGAAATATATTAAGAACAATTAATACAATATCAAACAAAATTACAAAAACAGTAGTAAAAACTGGAAAAAATATGAAAAACAAAAAAAGTTAAACAATATCACAACAAAAATATACAAACACAGTAGATGAAAATTGCAAACAAAATGTGAAAAATAAAAGAAATATGAAAAACAACACAAAAACACACAGAAAAATAGTATCCACTCTCTTCTAAATGTAAGGCAGGTTGTTAGTGGGGAGTTGTGTGCAGGGTCTGGCCTCAGGCTAGAGTATGTAGCCAAATAAGGTATTCATTTGACACTGTAAAGGCTTTTTCTTCCAGGCACTATGGTCAACCCACTGTAGTTTAGTAAAATACACTAACCCATTCCTGAGATGGGCACAGTGGCATACAACCTTAGAGCAATGCGTACAACACTAGTGAGAGATCAGCCGTCTCTAAAACGGACAATGTCCAAAGCCTAAGCATTTGAGAAAAGGTCTAGAAAAATCATCTACAGTTATTAATGACCTTCTCGCATAGAGCTTGTCAGTAGTATTATATTAAGTCTTTTTAATATAGGCACATGCCCAGATGTCCACTGATAGATAATCTATTGTCAGCAGAAGGTTTGGCCTTTCTCACCGATGAAATGGAATTGGCTTTGGTTTTCAGCCTCAACCTACTTTCAAACATACTGCTGCAGTGTACATTTGGCGGGCTTTATTTTGTTAAACAAGGAGTAATACTTGCACCCCGACTTTAGTTATTTTAAAACAGTGCACCACATAACTTTCAATGTGCACAATCAAGCTTGCCTGCCTACCCTATTTCCATGTTATGGACCAACACATGTACATTCAGTAACTCTATGCTGTAAATGACTATTCTATTATTAGAGATGTTATCAATTATGGCATTTGAAATGTCATCAGTGATATCATTGATGAGGTAATTTAACATGTCATGAGTGACGAAATATGTGTGGTCATAAGCAAGGCAAGGTGGAGGATAAACTATAACTGGTACACGCACACAAGGACACACACTGTGATAGCAACTTGGGACCTGATTTAAAGTCTGGCTAATGGGTTACTCTTTCACAAATGTGAGGGATATGCCATCCATTGTATTACGATCTCCATAGGCTATTATACAGCAGAAAGGATATCCGTCAAGTTTGTGACAAAGTAAGCCCCTCTGCCAAACTCTAAATCAGGCCCTCTGTGGGTATGGTTAGTTCAAACTTTCCATTGAAATATCTGTTTTGTTTGCTAATAACTTTGACACCTTTTGATAAATTTGCACAAAACTCTCCCATGAAAATATCCCCTGTTTGCAATCACCATGGCTATCGATTTTGGGGATGGGAATAATAAAATAATAAAATCTAGTTAAAATCAAGATAGGCCAAGAACACATCATTTAGAGCAATTGTACTGATAAATGCACATTCACACTTTTATTAGAGTGTGTTGGTAAAATGCCATGTTATTCTCACAGTACAGCAAACTTGTGAAAAACATTTTTACAGCCTCTGAGATTCCATGTTACAGTTATATTTCAAATGGAATTAGTGCTATTAGTAAAAATTCATTTTCTATTGATTTTACTTTGCTTCGCAAATCATTTTGAGACATACCTTTTTTTTTTTAAACTACACACGAAAACATGACAATTACCTATGCAAATGAGCAAACTGCTATATGTCATTGATTCTCATTGGTGGGGAAGCTTTGTGAACATTACCACCAATAGCACACTAGACCACTAGGCCACTGCTCCACGGCACTGGCTACTCCCCACTGGTAATATATACACATTGGTAAGAAAATATTGCTGAGACTGAGAACAGGTACGGTGTCCATTTTGCCGCTCGATTTCTATTGGAGACACTAGAGCACATGCTGGTAGATTTTGCAAAAAAGAACAATAGAACAGTGTTGTGAAAAGTCATAGAGGCCGCATTTTACATTTCTGGAAGTCCAGTCAGCCGATCCCTGATCTTCATCATCTCAGAAAAGCAATAACACTCTTCATTCATTTCAAGGATATAACTGTACATGCAATCAAATCATATGGACTGCAGTGCATACTGATTTCACAAATAGATTTGCCAGGATGCATTAAACATCAAAGGATATACTGTACCACTCAGCAAATAATAATAAGTTAGAAAAACAACTTACAAAACCTTCTTTCCAGCAGAAGGCTGTGAAATCCTGAAAGCTTAAAGACAATTACAGAAATGTGAAAAATCACTGACAGTTATAGATTTAACACCCAACCCACTTGCAGCCCTTGCTCCCATCAATCAATCAATTAATACTTGTAAAGCAAGGCTTATCACCCATGAAGTCTCAAGGCGCTGTTTCGGGCATGCTGCTCACTCGCAGAGCCAAGTCTTGAGATCCTTCCTGAACTGCTTCAGCGAGGCGGCCTGTCTGAGGTTGAGTGGGAGCGTGTTCAATGTCTGGGTTGCAATGTAAGAGAAGGATCATCGTCCACCTGTGCTCTTCCCGATTCTGACGATGGCAGTGACGACAAGTTGGAAAGATCGGAGATGCCTGGTGGGGAAGTAGAAGGTCAGGTGGTGGTTGAGGTAGGCCTGTCTGATGTTGTGCAGTGCTTTGTAGGTGTGTGTCAGTAGCTTGTAAGTGATGTGTTTGTCGACCAGGAGTCAGTGTGGGTCTTTGAGGAGGGCAGAGATATGGCTGTGGCAGGGGATGTCCAGGATGAGTCTGGCTCCAGGGGTTTGGATCCACTTTAGTCTTGCTTGAAGCTTCTTTGTGATGCTGGCATAGAGTGTGTTGTTGTAGTCCAGTTTGCTGCTGAGAAGCATGTGTGACCATCCTTCTTGTCTAGGTGGGGATACACTTGAATATATTTTGAAAGAGGCGCAGGGTATGGAAGCATGATGATGAGACGAGTTTCCTTTGACGGGTTCTGGAAAGTGTGAAGTCCATGATGATGCCTAGGTTGTACGTGTGGTCGGTGGGACTGGATGGAGCTCATGAGTTTCTAGGTGTCTTCTGTGGAGATAGGGGCCCAATGGTTCAGGGTCTGGTGCGGTGTGTGGTCTGTAGCGGTGCCGGTGGGTGGTGGGGGTGGACTTTGGCGCTTGAATCCTTCGTATATATGTCCTGGATTTTCTGGTGAAAAAAGGTGGCAAGGTCATCGCAGAGGTCTTGAGAGGGAGGGATGTCTGAGTTGTCTGTTCCAGGGTTCGTGAATTCCTTGACTATGGTGAAGAGCTCCTTGCTGTTCTGTGTGTGGTGCTGATATGTTCTTGAATGGCAGCTTACTTGGAAGCTCTGATGAACTGGTGGTGTGTTCTGACTGCATTTTGTTGGGCAGTGTGTCCCTCAGTCCAGAGTGCGCTTATCTAAAGGTTGTATGTGATTTCATAATTTCTTTTTTTATGGTATACCATTACTGAGAAACCATTTCACCTAAATTGTTTAATGGAACTTAGAAGGATGAATGGCATTTACCATTTAATGGAAACATATTTATTGCATGCCTTTTTTGTCAAAAATGACTTTTGCATGCTTTTATTAACGGTGTAGATGTAATGGTCTCAGGTCTTTCTTAACGAAGCATGTTTGTTGGAGTGCTTTATGTAAAGGGACAAAACTTCGGAATTCTATATTTTTCAGTCTGAAACAATTACATTTGATGCTTTTAGTACATGTCCCACTTACCTTCCGTAAACATCATCTGCCCCATATCTCCTCACAACCCCTAATGACCATCCATCCTTCTCCTCTAAAAACCCTGACACCCATCCCTGACTCCTGAACCCACTTATCCTTGAGCGATAAAAGCATTTTCTATCCCTAAACGCCACCCGTACATAAACCCTAAAAACCCCTCACTACCCCTAAACTCCACCCATGCCTGAATCCTAAGAAACCCTCGCTATATCTAAACACCATCCATCCCTGAACCTTAATTAGTCCCTCACCATCCATAAACTACACCCATCCCTGACCCCTAAAAGAATGCTCCCCACACCTAAACAACACCCATCCCTGATTCATAAAACCTTCTCACTACCTATCACAGGCTCCTATAGACCACCTATCACAGACCCTTAAAATACTCTCGTAGCCCCTAAACTGCACCCATTCATGATCCCTAAAAGCCCTTCCTACCCCCAAAATTCCACCAGTCCATGAACCCTAAAATCCCCTCACCACCCATAAACCTTACCCTTCCCTAAGCCAATAAAACACTTCAATCTAAAACTCAAATCTAAACTCTACCCATCCCTGAACCCTTATATATAAATATATATGTCTGTTTGTGTATGTACATATATACATATATGTATATATATGTATATATATATATATATATATATATATATATATATATTTATATATCTGTATATATGTATATATAGATATATAATGTATATATATATATATATGTATGTATATTTGTGTAAATTAATTGTATTTGTATGGGCTTTATTACCTGTATTTATTACCCTTACAAAACTTACAACGCTATGTTGCTACCCACCCCAAAACCCTGAAAACATTTAATCAGAATCTTGCCTACCTCTAAACCCTAAAAACACTCTTACGGGCCTATACTCTTGCCCACCCCTAAACTGTAAAAAAGGCCCTTACCATCCGCTACCCACCACTAAATGTTAAAATGACCTTACCACCCAATTCCCTTCCACACCTCTAAACCCTAAAATCACTGTCACTACCGAATACACTTATTTACCGTTAAACCCTAAAAACACTCCTACTGTCATTAGGCCAATCTGCACCCAGGGGAGCAGAAAACTATAGATGCCAGAGATTGTTTACTGGTTTTTTTTTACAGGAAGGGAGCGACCTCTTAGGCAAGGGTCGTTCCCTTGGGGGAAAAATATTTTTAGGCCTTTTCTGCCAAATTGGCCTATTTTTACTAGACACCCGGGATTTTGTTTTGACAATTTCACTAAAGGAGAGCAACCCCTTAGGCAAGGGTCGCTCCCCTGGGGGCATATTTATTTTAGGCCATTTCTGCCCCCCTTGAGGGCAGTTCAGCCTATTTTAATTAGATTATAATATAGGAAAGGGTCCCTGTAACCTTTGGTGTTTAAGGACATTTCTATGGTTTTTAATTCTATTTCCTAACTATAACATCCCTGTAACCTTTGTTTTTTAGTGGATTTCTCTGTTTTTTAATGTAAAATAATTTGAATTACTATACGTTAATCCAACCACTGCCACTCACTGCCTTCAGCCATGCACTGCGGGGGGTTGGACACAGGGTCTGGCCTGCAGCCAGGCCTTGCATCCAACCACCCATCCCTGTGCCACGGCCTGTTGCTGCAGGTGCGATAATGAGTGTGAAAAGTGGTGTGAGAGTGGTGTAAGAGTCTCCGTGAGTGGATGTGTGAATGTCTGAGTGGGCCTGTGAGTGGGTGCATGAGTGTCTATGTGGGTCTGTGAGTGAGTGAGTCTCTGAGTGAGTTTGTGAGTAGGTACATGAGTGTCTGAGTGGATCTGTGAGTGGGTGTGTGAGTCTCTGAGTGAAAAGAAAGAAAAGGGGCCAGTGTTGTCACGGTCTGCATGTCTCTTACCCCTGTAGGCTGCAGTACTTTGAAGGATGCCTGGTTTCTTACTGGTTCTTGACTGGCTAAGATATCAGTGACCCCTTCTACTAGCCACAGTGCTGCTGACTAGAAAAACGCGAGGGAGGGCCGTACCCTCCAGAAGGAGTCCCAGAGGAAAAAACACATAAATGGAAAAAACCTCTATCACAGGAACTCCTGAAAAAGAGAAAAAAACTATGAAAAAGGCAAAAATAGAAGTCAAATCTGCAGGAAAAAATAAGCAGGAGCGAGAAGAAAATTGGATACAGGAGCGAGGATCACCACCAAGACGGAAGGGTTTCAACGCAAGGAAGGAAGGAACTGCAGTGCTTGTATACCATAAAACAGGAAGTGACAAAACAGGAAGAACATACAACACCATCTTAGATTGGGAAAAGCCACATAGAAATGAATGAGAAAAAAATAAAAACAAGTAGAAAAGGAAAAGGAACAAGGCATGTTGGGAAGACAACAACCACAGAAGAATACAATATGGAGAACCAAGAAGAAAGAAGACATGAAGAAAGAAGAAAAGGAAGGAAAAGAAGAAAATAAAAGGGACCCAAGTAAGGTAAGTGGTGAAGGGAAAGTCAGTGAGGCTGCCAGGGAGCATTAAATGTGCCTCCTGGACTGCACCGCAGCACAAAATGCCAAGAAATTGCCAGAATCGTGACTGCCAGCTTAACCGTGGCCCGAAAAAGCCCCCCTCCCTGCAACCTTGTGGACAGCCACCTCCCCAAAGTAAAGACAGAATATTATGCAGGGGGCTGCGTGCCCTCCCAGCTCAAGGGACCACCACCTCCCGGGGGAAAAGATAGAATTGTATGCGGCACTCCCACGAACCCAGGGACCACCACCTCCCCAGGACAAATGCTGAATTGTATGTAGGGGGCTCAAGGCCTCCCCGCAGCCCCAGGGACTGACACCTCCTCAGGGTGAGGATTGAAATGTATGTGGGGGTTGCACGCCCCCCTGCAGCCCTAGGGAATGCCACCCTCCCAGGGCAAAAATGTAATTGTATGCGGGTACTGCATGCCCCCCCATCAGCTCCAGGGACCACAACCTCCCTGGGGCTAAAATAAAACAATGAAGGGAGTCCATTGTGGTCCGCCAGGGACCATCACCTCCCTGGGGCAAATACAACTTTGGATACAACATTGGAGGGGGGCCATACATGACTGGGGTTCACCCCCCAGGCCGACTCCTGCTATGTACCGGGCTGGCCACCCCCAGGACATGCCTGTTTGCTTTTGCATGGTGGAGGCCGTCAGGCTCCCCCGCGGTCCTGTCACTCTCTCTCTCTCTTCCCTCGTTATGGAATGGAAGAGAGAGAGAGAGAGACAGAAAGATTGTTATTGCATTGGTTTCTCAATACAATTACTTCAAAGTGTCACACCAGCAAGATGTTTGGTTTGAATGTCATAGTTATGTTTTGCTGCAGAGGATAACAGAGTCAACTGTGTCCTTGTGGTAAAGCGCTTGAACTGTCATTCTGTAGTTTGAAGGTTCAAATCCTGGTATCTCATGATAGTGTGTCTGTTTATTTAACATTAAGCATTCCTAGTAATGGAACATTTGCATCTTTTTCCCATAAAAATCTTTGGTTTGAATGTCATAGTTATGTCTTGACACTGCAGGGTAGGGGGTCACCTGTGGCCTAGTGGCTTTGGTGTCGGACCTTCCCACTGAAGGTTGAGGGTTCAAGTATAGGTGTGCCACTTGTCATTTCCATGTTTTAATCTCTTTTTAACTTCAAATATGTAAGGTACATGCCGAAAGGTGATCTCACTCTTTTTACTTGACAATTACATTTTTCTTTTTAATTAGTCCTGAAATATGTAATTCTAACTACATAATTTATTAAAAGTTAGAAAAACTCCCTGGATGGTTAGAGGGAGTTGGCCGCAAGGCCTGGCCATAGGCCAAGCCTTGAGGCCACCCACTGTTGAACACAGCTGAAGGCCGTGGGTGGTGTGGAGTTGGATAGTTATAGAAGTTGGCCTTAGGGCCTGGCCGCAGGTAGACCCTGCAGCCAAACCCCTCTACGCATGGCCAAAGGCTGTGCGCAGCACAGGAATAGGTGGTTATGGGTTTATAGAGGGGCCCTTCAGTCAACCTCAGCTGCGGTGGTTGGATTAACTTACAGCAATTGAAATTACTTTACATTGAAAAAAAAATATAGACATTTACTGAAAACACCAAAGGTTACAGGGACGCTATAGTTAGGAGACAGAATTAAAAAGTCCTTGGAAATTAATTTAAAAAACCAAAGGTTACAGGGACGTTATACTTAGGTTCTGAATTTACTCACACAAAACCAGAGAAATTCAGCAGTTATAGTTAGAGTTATTTCAAGTAACTATAACTCACGCCCTAAGGTGACTATAACTTGCGCTACCGTAATTTGGGAGTTTTCCTTAAATATATCTTTACTTTAAAATATTTCTTTTAACTTTTGATTTTTATATATTTTCTTTTAATTGTTTTTCCTTCACATTGGTTTTCATGATATTGTTTCCTCCAATGAGTTTTCTCAGTTTTAGTTTTTCCATTAATTCACGCACATCATATCTGAATTGTCTTAATACAATGCATGTTAGTACCAATGCAAGTTTCCCTATCACAGAATTACTGACCCATGTGACAACCAAACATTTGAAATCTTAACATTCAATTCAGCTGCTCCTGAGGAGAGACTCTAGTATTTAGGTAAAGTCATCCCTCTCATGAAACAGCAAAATATCAATAAAGCAGGGCTTTTACAGCCCTGGGTACGTCTCAAAGAGTCTGAGCTCTTTAGCCATGTCAGGAACATTGGATCGCTGGAAATTGTTTCATACCTCAGATATATGTTTTGGAAAAAAATAAAGAATGTATTGCTTGTGAGATTAGGATTATATCATTTGTTAGGAACATTGGAAATTACAGTCTTTAATGTATCTATTGATTTATTTGATTATGTATGCATTCATTTATGTATTCCTTTAGTTCTTTGTTTCTTTTATAGTACCACAAGCACACCAGAACACTTTGAAGCGGATTATGAATTGACAGTTGATATGTTAGTAAATATATCAGATAATGAATTCTAGTGTATTTTAAAAAGTGTTAGACTAGGTTTAGAAGCTCATTACATACTTTTGACTTCAGTCCATTAAAGTATTAAGTGATAGTTGCCAGGATTTGGAAAGACAACTATTAACCCCTTCTGTGCCGCGGACGTAGTGGTTACGTCCTGCGGCACAGTGCTGCTGTGCCGAGGACGTAACCACTACGTCCTCGGCACACAGCCCAGAGGGAGCGCTCTCGCTCCCTCTGTGGGGTTCCCCCCACCCCCCCAAGTCAGGGATGGAAGGGGAAGCCCTTCCCCTCCCACCCCCGACCCCCCCCAACCCCCCCTGTGACGTCAGCGCGCGAGCGCGCGCTGATTAGTCACAGGGTCTCCCCCATCGCGCTGGAAGCAGAGCTTCCAGCGCGATTGAAAAAGAAATGCTTTTGCATTTCTTTTTCAATCCCATGGGGGAGGCCCCGAGAGGCTTCAAAGGGAAGGAAATGTATTTCCTTCCCTTTGAAGTCTCTCACAGGTTTCAAAAGCCGGATTGCTTGCAATCCGGCTTTTGAAACCCCACTAGACACCAGGGATTTTTTTTTTTTTCTTGAAATTGGCAAAAGGGAGCGACCCCTTGGGCAAGGGTCGCTCCCAGGGGGGCATTTTTTTAGGAAGGCCTTTTCTGCCCCCCCTGGGGGCAGATTGG
The DNA here is from genome assembly GCF_031143425.1 of Pleurodeles waltl. Lineage (NCBI taxonomy): Eukaryota > Metazoa > Chordata > Amphibia > Caudata > Salamandridae > Pleurodeles > Pleurodeles waltl. The sequence continues at coordinate 7,560 of NW_027150201.1, read as the reverse complement.
TCTATTATTAGGCCGATCTGCCCCCAGGGGGGGCAGAAACCTCTAGGCACCAGGGACCATTTATTTTTTTTTTTTTTTTGTGATGAATTCTTTTTTTTTTAGGTGGGGAGCGATCCCTTAGGCAAGGGTCGCTCCCCTACGGGGCAATATATATTTAAGCCATTTCTGCCCCCCTTGGGGGCAGATAGGCCTATTTTGATAAGGCCAATCTGCCCCCAAGGGGGGCAGAAACCATTAGACACCAGGGAGTTTGTTTTTGCGCGCGAATGTCACGCAACAAAGCGACCCCTTTGGCAAGGGTCGCTCCCAGGGGGGGCAATTTTTTGGGAAGGCCTTTTCTGCCCCCCCTGGGGGCAGATCGGCCTATTATTAGGCCGATCTGCCCCCAGGGGGGGAAGAAACCTCTAGGCGCCAGGGCAAATTTTTTTTTTGTGTTTTTTTTTTTTTGTTCTTTTTTTTTTTTTTAGAGATGGGGAGCGACCCATCAGGCAAGGGTCGCTCCCCTGGGGGGCAAATTGTATTTAGACCATTTCTGCCCCCCTGGGGGCAGATTGGCCAATTTTAGGTCAATCTGCCCCCAAGGGGGCAGAAACCACTAGGCACCGGGGATTTGTTTTTTGGCGCCAATGTCACGCAGGGGGAGCGACCCCGTAGGCAAGGGTCGCTCCCGGGGGGGGGATGGGGGTTGGGGGGCAAATTTATTTTAGGCCATTTCTGCCCCCCCGGGGGACAGATCGGCCTATTATTAGGCCGAACTGCCTCGGGGGGGGGGGCAGAACACTCTAGGCACCAGGGCAATTTTTTTTTTGTGTTTTTTTTTTTTTTGTGTTTCTTTTTTTAGAGATGGGGAGCGACCCATCAGGCAAGGGTCACTCCCCTGGGGGGGCAAATTGTATTTAGACCATTTCTGCCCCCCTGGGGGCAGATTGGCAAATTTTAGGTCAATCTGCCCCCAAGGGGGCAGAAACCACTAGGCACCGGGGATTTGTTTTTTGGCGCCAATGTCACGCAGGGGGAGCGACCCCGTAGGCAAGGGTCGCTCCCGGGGGGGTGGTGGGGGTTGGGGGGGCAAATTTATTTTAGGCCATTTCTGCCCCCCGGGGGACAGATCGGCCTATTATTAGGCCGAACTGCCCCCGGGGGGGGGGCAGAACACTCTAGGCGCCAGGGCAATTTTTTTTTTTGTGTTTTTTTTTTTGTTGTTTCTTTTTTAGAGATGGGGAGCGACCCATCAGGCAAGGGTCGCTCCCCTGGGGGGGCAAATTGTATTTAGACCATTTCTGCCCCCCTGGGGGCAGGATTGGCCAATTTTGGGTCAATCTGCCCCCAAGGGGGCAGAAACCACTAGGCACCGGGGATTTGTTTTTTGGCGCCAATGTCACGCAGGGGGAGCGACCCCGTAGGCAAGGGTCGCTCCCGGGGGGGGGGTGGGGGTGCAAATTTATTTTAGGCCATTTCTGCCCCCCCCGGGGGACAGATCGGCATATTATTAGGCCGAACTGCCCCCGGGGGGGGGCAGAACACTCTAGGCGCCAGGGCAATTTTTTTTTTTGTGTTTTTTTTTTTGTTGTTTCTTTTTTTAGAGATGGGGAGCGACCCATCAGGCAAGGGTCGCTCCCCTGGGGGGGCAAATTGTATTTAGACCATTTCTGCACCCTGGGGGCAGATTGGCCAATTTTAGGTCAATCTGCCCCCAAGGGGGCAGAAACCACTAGGCACCGGGGATTTGTTTTTTGGCGCCAATGTCACGCAGGGGGAGCGACCCCGTAGGCAAGGGTCGCTTCCGGGTGGGGGGTGTGGGGGTTGGGGGGGCAAATTTATTTTAGGCCATTTCTGCCCCCCCGGGGGACAGATCGGCCTATTATTAGGCCGAACTGCCCCCGGGGGGGGGGGGGGCAGAACACTGTAGGCGCCAGGGCAATTTTTTTTTTTGTGTTTTTTTTTTTTGTTGTTTCTTTTTTTAGAGATGGGGAGCGACCCATCAGGCAAGGGTCGCTCCCCTGGGGGGGCAAATTGTATTTAGACCATTTCTGCCCCCCTGGGGCAGATTGGCCAATTTTGGGTCAATCTGCCCCCAAGGGGGCAGAAACCACAAGGCACCGGGGATTTGTTTTTTGGCGCCAATGTCACGCAGGGGGAGCGACCCCGTAGGCAAGGGTCGCTCCCGGGAGGGGGGGTGTGGGGGTTGGGGGGCAAATTTATTTTAGGCCATTTCTGCCCCCCCGGGGGACAGATCGGCCTATTTTTAGGCCGAACTGCCCCGGGGGGGGGGCAGAACACTCTAGGCGCCAGGGCAATTTTTTTTTTGTGTTTTTTTTTTTGTTGTTTCTTTTTTTAGAGATGGGGAGCGGACCCATCAGGCAAGGGTCGCTCCCCTGGGGGGGCAAATTGTATTTAGACCATTTCTGCCCCCCTGGGGGCAGATTGGCCAATTTTAGGTCAATCTGCCCCCTAGGGGGCAGAAACCACTAGGCACCGGGGATTTGTTTTTTGGCGCCAATGTCACGCAGGGGGAGCGACCCCGTAGGCAAGGGTCGCTCCCGGGGGGGGGTGGAGGTTGGGGGGGGCAAATTTATTTTAGGCCATTTCTGCCCCCCCGGGGGACAGATCGGCCTATTATTAGGCCGAACTGCCCCGGGTGGGGGCAGAACACTCTAGGCGCCAGGGCAATTTTTTTTTTTGTGTTTTTTTTTTTGTTGTTTCTTTTTTTAGAGATGGGGAGCGACCCATCAGGCAAGGGTCGCTCCCCTGGGGGGGCAAATTGTATTTAGACCATTTCTGCCCCCCTGGGGGCAGATTGGCCAATTTTAGGTCAATCTGCCCCCAAGGGGGCAGAAACCACTAGGCACCGGGGATTTGTTTTTTGGCGCCAATGTCACGCAGGGGGAGCGACCCCGTAGGCAAGGGTCGCTCCCGGGGGGGCGGTGGGGGTTGGGGGGGCAAATTTATTTTAGGCCATTTCTGCCCCCCGGGGGACAGATCGGCCTATTATTAGGCCGAACTGCCCCCGGGGGGGGGCAGAACACTCTAGGCACCAGGGCAATTTTTTTTTTGTGTGTTTTTTTTTTTGTTGTTTCTTTTTTTAGAGATGGGGAGCGACCCATCAGGCAAGGGTCGCTCCCCTGGGGGGGCAAATTGTATTTAGACCATTTCTGCCCCCTGGGGGCAGATTGGCCAATTTTAGGTCAATCTGCCCCCAAGGGGGCAGAAACCACAAGGCACCGGGGATTTGTTTTTTGGCGCCAATGTCACGCAGGGGGAGCGACCCCGTAGGCAAGGGTCGCTCCCGGGGGGGGGGGGGGTGGGGGTTGGGGGGGCAAATTTATTTTAGGCCATTTCTGCCCCCCAGGGGACAGATCGGCCTATTTTTAGGCCGAACTGCCCCCGGGGGGGGGGGCAGAACACTCTAGGCGCCAGGGCAATTTTTTTTTGTGTTTTTTTTTTTGTTGTTTCTTTTTTTAGAGATGGGGAGCGACCCATCAGGCAAGGGTCGCTCCCCTGGGGGGGGCAAATTGTATTTAGACCATTTCTGCCCCCCTGGGGGCAGATTGGCCAATTTTAGGTCAATCTGCCCCCTAGGGGGCAGAAACCACTAGGCACCGGGGATTTGTTTTTTGGCGCCAATGTCACGCAGGGGGAGCGACCCCGTAGGCAAGGGTCGCTCCCGGGGGGGGTGGAGGTTGGGGGGGCAAATTTATTTTAGGCCATTTCTGCCCCCCGGGGGACAGATCGGCCTATTATTAGACCGAACTGCCCCGGGGGGGGGCAGAACACTCTAGGCGCCAGGGCAATTTTTTTTTTGTGTTTTTTTTTTTTGTTGTTTCTTTTTTTAGAGATGGGGAGCGACCCATCAGGCAAGGGTCGCTCCCCTGGGGGGGGCAAATTGTATTTAGACCATTTCTGCCCCCCTGGGGGCAGATTGGCCAATTTTAGGTCAATCTGCCCCCAAGGGGGCAGAAACCACTAGGCACCGGGGATTTGTTTTTTGGCGCCAATGTCACGCAGGGGGAGCGACCCCGTAGGCAAGGGTCGCTCCCGGGGGGGGGGGTGGAGGTTGGGGGGGCAAATTTATTTTAGGCCATTTCTGCCCCCCCGGGGGACAGATCGGCCTATTATTAGGCCGAACTGCCCCCGGGGGGGGGGGCAGAACACTCTAGGCGCCAGGGCAATTTTTTTTGTGTGTTTTTTTTTTTTGTTGTTTCTTTTTTTAGAGATGGGGAGCGACCCATCAGGCAAGGGTCGCTCCCCTGGGGGGGGCAAATTGTATTTAGACCATTTCTGCCCCCCTGGGGGCAGATTGGCCAATTTTAGGTCAATCTGCCCCCAAGGGGGCAGAAACCACTAGGCACCGGGGATTTGTTTTTTGGCGCCAATGTCACGCAGGGGGAGCGACCCCGTAGGCAAGGATCGCTCCCGGGGGGGGGTGGGGGTTGGGTGGGCAAATTTATTTTAGGCCATTTCTGCCCCCCCGGGGGACAGATCGGCCTATTATTAGGCCGAACTGCCCCCGGGGGGGGCAGAACACTCTAGGCGCCAGGGCAATTTTTTTTTTGTGTTTTTTTTTTTTGTTGTTTCTTTTTTAGAGATGGGGAGCGACCCATCAGGCAAGGGTCGCTCCCCTGGGGGGGCAAATTGTATTTAGACCATTTCTGCCCCCCTGGGGGCAGATTGGCCAATTTTAGGTCAATCTGCCCCCAAGGGGGCAGAAACCACTGGGCACCGGGGATTTGTTTTTTAGCGCCAATGTCACGCAGGGGGAGCGACCCCGTAGGCAAGGGTCGCTCCCGGGGGGGGGGGGCGGGGGTTGGGGGGGCAAATTTATTTTAGGCCATTTCTGCCCCCCCGGGGGACAGATCGGCCTATTATTAGGCCGAACTGCCCCCCGGGGGGGGCTGAACACTCTAGGCACCAGGGCAATTTTTTTTTTGTGTGTTTTTTTTTTTGTTGTTTCTTTTTTTAGAGATGGGGAGCGACCCATCAGGCAAGGGTCGCTCCCCTGGGGGGGCAAATTGTATTTAGACCATTTCTGCCCCCCTGGGGGCAGATTGGCCAATTTTAGGTCAATCTGCCCCCAAGGGGGCAGAAACCACAAGGCACCGGGGATTTGTTTTTTGGCGCCAATGTCACGCAGGGGGAGCGACCCCGTAGGCAAGGGTCGCTCCCGGGGGGGGGGTGGGGGTTGGGGGGGCAAATTTATTTTAGGCCATTTCTGCCCCCCCCGGGGGACAGATCGGCCTATTTTTAGGCCGAACTGCCCCCGGGGGGGGGGCAGAACACTCTAGGCGCCAGGGCAATTTTTTTTTGTGTTTTTTTTTTTGTTGTTTCTTTTTTTAGAGATGGGGAGCGACCCATCAGGCAAGGGTCGCTCCCCTGGGGGGGGGCAAATTGTATTTAGACCATTTCTGCCCCCCTGGGGGCAGATTGGCCAATTTTAGGTCAATCTGCCCCCAAGGGGGCAGAAACCACTAGGCACCGGGGATTTGTTTTTTGGCGCCAATGTCACGCAGGGGGAGCGACCCCGTAGGCAAGGGTCGCTCCCGGGGGGGGGGTGGAGGTTGGGGGGGCAAATTTATTTTAGGCCATTTCTGCCCCCCCGGGGGACAGATCGGCCTATTATTAGGCCGAACTGCCCCCGGGGGGGGGCAGAACACTCTAGGCGCCAGGGCAATTTTTTTTTTGTGTTTTTTTTTTTGTTGTTTCTTTTTTTAGAGATGGGGAGCGACCCATCAGGCAAGGGTCGCTCCCCTGGGGGGGCAAATTGTATTTAGACCATTTCTGCCCCCCTGGGGGCAGATTGGCCAATTTTAAGTCAATCTGCCCCCAAGGGGGCAGAAACCACTAGGCACCGGGGATTTGTTTTTTTAGCGCCAATGTCACGCAGGGGGAGCGACCCCGTAGGCAAGGGTCGCTCCCGGGGGGGGGGGGGTGGGGGTTGGGGGGGCAAATTTATTTTAGGCCATTTCTGCCCCCCCGGGGGACAGATCGGCCTATTATTAGGCCGAACTGCCCCCCGGGGGGGGGCAGAACACTCTAGGCACCAGGGCAATTTTTTTTGTTGTGTGTTTTTTTTTTTGTTGTTTCTTTTTTTAGAGATGGGGAGCGACCCATCAGGCATGGGTCGCTCCCCTGGGGGGGCAATTTGTATTTAGACCATTTCTGCCCCCCTGGGGGCAGATTGGCCAATTTTAGGTCAATCTGCCCCCAAGGGGGCAGAAACCACTAGGCACCGGGGATTTGTTTTTTGGCGCCAATGTCACGCAGGGGGAGCGACCCCGTAGGCAAGGGTCGCTCCCGGGGGGGGATGGGGGTTGGGGGGGCAAATTTATTTTAGGCCATTTCTGCCCCCCCGGGGGACAGATCGGCCTATTATTAGGCCGAACTGCCTCCGGGGGGGGGGGGGGCAGAACACTCTAGGCACCAGGGCAATTTTTTTTTTGTGTGTTTTTTTTTTTGTTGTTTCTTTTTTTAGAGATGGGGAGCGACCCATCAGGCAAGGGTCGCTCCCCTGGGGGGGCAAATTGTATTTAGACCCTGGGGCCGGCTGAGCTACAGGCCAAACACCACAGGTAGGCACCTTGCAAAAAACACCTCTGTTTTCTGTGAAAAAATATGTTGTGTCCACGTTGTGTTTTGGGCCATTTCCTTTTGTGGGCGCTAGGCCTACCCACAGAAGTGATGTACCATTTTTATCGAGAGACTTAGGGGAACGCTGGGTGGAAGGAAATTTGTGGCTCCTCTCAGATTCCAGAACTTTCTGTCACCGAAATGAGAGGAAAAAGTGTTTTTTGGGCCAAATTTTGATGTTTGCAAAGGATTCTGGGTAACATAACCTGGTCAGAGCCCCGCAAGTCACCCCATCTTGGATTCCCCTGGGTTTCTAGTTTTCAAAAATGCACTGGTTTGCTAGGTTTCCTCAGGTGTCGGCTGAGCTACAGGCCAAAATCCACAGGTAGGCACTGCTTTTTATAAAAAAATGTGATGTGTCCACGTTGTGTTTTGGGCCCTTTCCTTTCGTGGGCGCTAGTCCTACCCACACAAGTGAGGTATCATTTTTATCGGGAGACTTGGGGGAACGCTGGGTAGAAGGAAATTTGTGGCTCCTCTCAGATTCCAGAACTTTCTGCCACAGAAATGTGAGTAACATGTGTATTTTTAGCCAAATTTTGAGGTTTGCAAAGGATTCTGGGTAACAGAACCTGGTCCGAGCCCCGCAAGTCACCCCTCCTTGGATTCCCCTAGGTCTCTAGTTTTCAGAAATGCACAGGTTTGGTAGGTTTCCCTAGGTGCCGGCTGAGCTAGAGGCCAAAATCTACAGGTAGGCACTTCGCAAAAAACACCTCTGTTTTTTTCCAAAATTTAGGATGTGTCCACGTTGCGCTTTGGGGTGTTTCCTGTCGCCGGCGCTAGGCCTACCCACGCAAGTGAGGTATCATTTTTATCGGGAGACGTGGGGGAACGCTGGGTGGAAGGAAATTTGTAGCTCCTCTCAGATTCCAGAACTTTTTGCCACAGAAATGTGAGGGACATGTGTTTTTTTTAGCCAAATTTTGAGGTTTGCAA